>NW_022639614.1:132593-147935 GCF_010583005.1 Odontomachus brunneus | reverse complement strand
TTGAGGATTGGTGCATCTTATTTTATGCGCGAGAATGCGGCAGATTTCCCGGGTGTTCATGTTAGGTCGCACCGGCAGCGTCCTGGTGTTCAGAGAGCCGTGCAACTCGTCGGGCACTAAGATTCGCAACACGGACGAGCAGTCCGGCGTTCCGGATCCCTGGAAATCCAATTGGAATTTGGTGAACTTGTCTATAGGATATTAAGACATCTTAAAATGTCTTAAGGGCGTCTTTGAAAGATTCCTTGACAGCGCAAAGTTCTAAAAAACGTCCACAAACAAGAAGAAACGTCTTTTAGATATCTTTAAGACGTCTTTTAGAAGCTTGTTATCTAGGTTAATTTTTCCGACATTGTGCCTTTCTCTCGTGCTGGTCGAGCGTGTGATTTATCTATGGACTAATTGTTTGATGTTATTTATTACATCACAATAAATAACACATAAATAACCAGGTTGCGCGGGCTGAGTAACTTCCGCGTCCGCAGGTAAAATTAAGTTACTGTGGAGAGAAGAATCTAGGACTATAATTATACTACACACTATATCAATTTTATTATGTGAACAAAGAATTAACAATTGATATCACACTTTATCTACATTGACTCTCTAACATTCTTTGGGTCAATAACTGGCCTTTAGTGCAGCTTGCAGCCGATGCCAACAAGAAGAAGAAGACAATAAATATTTTCCAAGCAATGTGAGAAACAAAAGCATCATATTTAACTCTTTCAGAACGGAGAGTTGCTCGGGGAGATAATTATAGGAAAGTATGTATTTTATGGGTTTTTGGGGTCGTTAAATCCGAATCTGAACTTAGATTTTTAAAATTCTGTGATCCAAGATGACGGACCCAATAAGGCGGAAAAAATGATAAATAATATAAATATCCAATATAAATCTTTCTTGTTGTATATATTTAGATGTATAAGAGATGTAAATATAATGTAAATATTTTTTTGATCAATGGTAGGGTGTATATAGTATGTAAATATATTATAAATATCGTTTGTTCTAGTCTGTCGCTAACTAAAGTTTGTGTGATACTGATGAGCTCCAAGAAGAGCGAAACTGGAAGTCAGTCAAGATTTTCATTAATTCAAATTTAGAGAGTATGAAGTTCCACGGAAATTGAGTCATATTTACATAATTTGGCATCTTGAAAATCTCCATATTTGATCCGCCATTTTGAATTTTACATTTTTGACTTCAAATTTGGAAAGAGCACCCCAAAAATCCCTACATTTTTGTGAATATCGGATCGATAGTTTCTGAAATACATGCATAAAGGCCGTAGGGAGATGAAAAGAAATGTCTCTCGTCCTGAAAGGATTAAGTATCTAATTCATTGTAATTTGTTTTAATTACACGCGTGCTGTGGAAGAAATAAAAAAGGAGATAATCTTTCATTAGACTTACGTTCAACGTCGACATAGTGCTCTGGCTCGATTTGAAGGTCTTGAGAACGTGCACAGCGCTCGACCACGTCGTCAGGTAGTATCCACCCTCGCCCGTCAACAGCGAGGGGTGCAGAAGACCCCACATGTACTCGGCTTCGATCTCCGCGTCCACCACCTTGCCGCGCACCAGCACCCAGACGACCATCGGCAACAGATCATCGGCGCCCAGTGTTACATGGCGACCCGAGTTTGCCTGTTTCACCTGAAATCCAATGGTCGATGAGCACCAATTGAATTTTTGTTAACGTTTCGCGACCGTTCATCAGCGACTTCTATGATTCTACAAGCCGTGATACCTGCCGCTCGAAAGAACTCGAAGCTAAAGTAACTTACGGAGTTGAAGAGGGCCGAGATCGTCGCCAGTAGGTTCTCTAGTTTGTCCAAAGGCGAGTCGACCTTCTGCAGCCGTTCGATACACCTGAAGATGCGCTCCAGATTGTCCTCGGAAGGCGGCATAATCTTAGGCTGTGAATAAAATTGCGGTTATTAATGATAAAGCAGGATAGATGATCAAAAAGGGCAAATGAGAAATGTCGAAGTTGATGAGCAAAGCAAAAAGTCTGTGTAATCCTGGGAAAATGATTCTACAAAATTATATAAAATTGTATATATGATTATATATAAGTTATATATAATTATATAAAATTATATGTGAATTTTGTCTTCATATCGCATATATAGGGGAGATTGGAGTTACATAGCTCCAAGGATATGTTGTTTATATGCTTTTTTTTAGTATTTATCTTGAGAGAAATAATGTGCACAAAATCGTAAAATTTATATTCTTTTAGAACATAAATACTTTTTCCTGAGTTGCATTAAAATCGGAATAATATTGTAGTTAAAAAATAGAAAAATCTAATTTGGTAATAGCAAAATAAATTTTCGAGTCTCTCGAAATTTTCTATTCATATATTTATATTTTATATTCTTTATCGTGACTGAATCAAATTAAGCGATGTGTTACTTGCTAGAATGAAATTTTTTGCAAGTGTATAATATATTGTTTCTGGTAAATGCAATTTTTACTCATAAAATAATTAAGCATATGAAAGGACGAAGTGAAATTAGTCTATAATTAAGGGCCGTGGAGACTCTGGAACTACCAGGATATATATTTTATATGTGGCCTTCTTATCCTGCGTTATTGAGCAACTGAACTCGATATTAAGACAAGATGGCTATGTTGCTGCATGTTCGTATTTTAGTTATTACAAAACAAAATATACAATTAACAGGATCGTAATGGATTTCAATCAATACATAGAACAAGGTTGCCTCTATCATGTTTATACAGTCAGTCACAATTAGTTGCCTGAGAAGTTGTAACGAAATCGTGAAATACGATCATTGTTTCCTCATTTTCTCCAATTCTAGCCATGCTCTTCGTTGACAGACAGTAAAAAAGAAAGAGAAAGGTAGATGGAAAAAATAAATAAATCCCTAAAGGTGATTTAACAAGGTCTCGCATTGGCTTCATTTCGACTTCTTCTGAAATTTCTACTTACTCGAACGCCGAGCTCGTGCATGTGCTTGCCGTAGGCGTGCTGGATGTTCTCAGCGAGGGTTCGCAGCGACCCGGTGGTGGCGTAGTGCTCGACGAACAATTTGTAGACGTGTTCCCGCAACGGCGTCACCACCAGACCCATCATCACCTCCTCGAGGATCGCGTCGATGTTGAGGAACTCGTTCGGCCGCAGCTTCAGCCGCACTTTCTCCACCTCGCGCTCGAACTCGGGCTCGCCGTTCACCAGGTAGTTCTTCATGCCCGACATGAACTGCCGCATGTTGCGCGTCACCACGTGCGGACTGGCTTCTTTGCCTTCCTTCGTGCATTGGATGAAGTTGTCGATATTCTGCGAGAACGTCGTCGTCTTGTCGGCAGCCAGCCGCAGCGCGTAAGCCCTGATGGTGGAGCCGGTGCTGCCTGCGTCGCGATTCCTCAGCGCTTGCAGTCGCGGCGGCGCTGTGGAAAAGAAAATTTCATTCAAATGCCTCATCAAAGTAAAAAGATGTGCGCGAAGTGCATGAAATATGGTATAAGTAATATTATTGTAAAACGAGCAGCTCTTAAGGAGGGAGGGGAGCTGGAATCAATTCCAGAATGATGATAACGTAGAGACAATTGTTACTAACACAATCACCTTATCTTTTTCGCATTTCTTGCATACGTAGATCTTAAATGTGTGTTACTTTATCATATTTAATCCGGGAGTGGGCGCCAACAGGGTCAACGTTAGTGGGCTTAAATATATATTTAAGCACATATATATGTGTAATAATTAAGTAATAATTAATAAATTACCAATCCAAGTATTAAAAGAAACATTAAAATTGAAGGAAATAATTTTATTATGTCTCACTATTTCTTCTTTTTCTCATCTTTTTTTCTCTCTACCATTTCTATATCTAATATGTTTAAGAAACATATTAAACTTATACATATGTGAATATATTAAAAATAAAATCATATTTTTATTTTAACTGCATTAGTAAAAAATGACATTCTTTTAGTTTAATAAAATAAAATAAGAATTTCTTGCTTCTGTCGTTTTACTTTGATTAACTTAAACATTGATTTAATAAACTTAAAAATTTATTTGATAAATTTAGAAATAGAGAATAAATCTTCTTGATTTAATGGCAATATTAAAATTATCACATTATGTATTGTTTCAATAATTCAAGTTTTAATTTTAATAATATCGCTATTGAATCAAGAATATATACTCCGATATACTCCGATTACGCGTGCTGTTGAAAATTTTATTGATTCAACAAAAAAAGAGACCGTTCGTCCAACTACGATGTCGGAAAGACAATAGACATTCGGCGGCACATCGAGCGACGCTGACGCGGCAGAGATAAAAGACTAACGTTAGTAGGCGCGCTATGATCTTTTAGACCGACTGTTAAAACGTATCAAATTTCACATAGAAATAAGCGCGTCGTCTACGTCGTCTACTTCTCCATGCTATATGAGAAAATATCAAAGAAAATTTACGTAAAAGCGAAAATACGATAATGTCAATAGATTAGATGATATAAGTAGAAAACGAAAAAGTACGGGAAAATGACCAATACGCATCCACTCGCGGGTTAACGCAAAATCTAACCATGAATATACAGAAATTATTTTACAAATTTTTCGATATTTTTTTAGGTTTCTAAATTCATATATATGTGATTCGTAGAGTATATATAAATATGAAGTTGTTCAGATAATCACGAATTTTAACTCTCATTTTTTAGATTTTAACTTGCATTTTTCAAATTGCTTTCAAGTTTTAATTAAATTGCTACAACTATGCATATATCTAAACTTATCGTTTCTCTTTTTAATAAAACTTATTCTACTTGAAAAATTGTTTTATTCATATTGTTAAAAGAAAAATTGAACATAAAATATGTTTAAGCAATACATAAATAATTTTTTATACTAAATGTTACCTCAATGTTTGAAAATGTTTGCAGCCTTAAAAAAGCAGACTGATTACTTGTAGCAAAAAGCAAATCATTTTGATTTAGGAGAGATTCAAGATAGCGATAAATTTAAATATTATACATAGTCGCATAATAAAATCTTTAATGAGATAGAAGAAAAACAGTCGTTTCTATCTATTCTAAAAAAAACGTGATGTTTCATGGTTCCTATGAGTGCAAAGCATGCGACACTCTTAGTTTAAATTTTAAACAGCTTCGTTCACAATTATTATTTCAACGTAATTTTTGTAAAATTGTTTCTTTTGTCACAAAGAATTTCTCCATACATTCTATACTTATTCTGAACCACTCTGTGACTGTGATATATATATATATATATAGTAACTGATATAAATTTCTAACTATATATAACGTAAAGAAATTTTAATCATAAACAAAATTTCAATATTATTTAAAAAATGTTAAAAATAAAAATAAAAAATTAAAATTTTCAGTTTCAATTGTATGTCTTGGTGCGCGTGCGCGTGTATGTGACTCATTTGTATCTAAATTTATGTTTAAAGGAAGAGATTTAGAATCGATTAATCATCGATTTACTAATAGGTCAACTATACTAATACTAATAGGCCAACGATCGCTGGTTAGATCGCCGCTAGCACTGTATCCTTACACTGTACGCATTGCTGAAGATCCTTCAAAATCTTGCAGAACCATGTTCTGAATTGCCAGAAGAAGACAGTCTTCAGTGTGACCTTCTCCTTACTTTTCGCCATTGTGATCTTTCTTCCACTCTTCGCTATCGCGTGATCGCAGTAGCTACTCATAGGTAGCTCTCACAAGTGTGGGAAAGCGCTCGAGCACGTGAGGCGTACTCTAAGTGAAAATCTCGCCCCGTTTATTGGGCTATCGTTTATATCTACAGACAGATTCGTCGGTGTGCTGATCTTCGAGAAGAGAGAAGCAGATTAATCACACGAGCGACACTCGTCCGCCGAACTCTCCGACAAATCAGGCTGAGTTAAACGCCAATTAATTCGGATGAATTTCGTGAATCTCGCGCGGAGTATTTTTGTCGCGGGATGCGCTTTTGTCTCACGAGATCACGCCGGGACAATTACGCGTAATTGCCCCGTTCGGCAATGAATCGTTATCGGCGGTTTAACGACTCCTTATCGCGCGCGCGGGGTAACGCATCGGGCGTTTGCCGGCGGATACTTTCGAGATTTCACAGAGACCTGTTGCACTTCTTTTTCGCGTTTCTTCGATCGCGCACGTCAAGTCACTCACTCGTTCACGAGGTTGCCGCTGCGAAGTACACGAAGATACTGCGTGAACAGCTGAACGGAAGATGAGACTGACTTTGCACATCCCACCACCGTTTTAAGGTGAAAAATGACACGGCTAGAGGAAGGGCTTGTTAACGAGGAAGAACTTAACCTCGAAGATTTATTATCAGAGATGGCGTGACGCCCAATAGTTTGCAGACATTATATCGTGACATTGTATTCTAATCTTGGGACTTTTGTGACAGCTACATTCCTGTGACTATCGCTGCGATAGGAAAGGTCCAGTGACCCTAACTGTTATTTACTACTTACGGGAGCCGCAGGTAATAAAAAAATGCAGAGGAAAAGGGCCTTACGAGAAAAGGAACGCAGATACACAGAAGACAATATTATTTTACTGCTAACAAAAGCGACTCGTTAGTTTACTTTCTCTCTTTTATGTGATAGTCATCTTTGACAAAGAAAATATTTTCTTAATTATTAATTTTAAAAGATACTCATCAAAAATTTTACACAAAATGATTAATATTTACCTAGAACTTCATATTCTTATGATGTTTTTAAATGTCGCAAGAAAATATCATTATAAAAATAAAATTATAACATTGTTGAAATTCAAAACTCGAAAATTTTTCTAATAAAATTATATATTAACAACAATAGAACAATAGAACAGAAACAATAATTATTAATTTAAATGTATCAGTTCTAGATAGATACTAATTTTTTTGTGTAAGATTAATAATTAAGAAACTATTTTCTTAATTATAATATTTACTATTATTATAATTTTTAATAATTCTTAATTCTTAAAATATTTTTTTAATCACAATATCTTGTGCTTTCTATTTGAAAATTATTTTTTAATAATAGAAACACACGCAGGCTTTTCATCGTTGAATCGTATAAAATGTACAATTTCTTTGCTTAACGCTATGCAATTTCATTTTAAAATTTATTTTGTTTATCGAATTTTTTATCGGATAATTTCTCTTAGTGTGTACTCAAAAGGAGAATTCATTCCTTTCATAAAAATATAAAATTATAAAATATAAAAATATAAAAAATATAAAAATATAAAAATATAAAAATATAAAAATATAAAATATAAAATTTTATTGAAGAAATAGTAAATTCGACTCTATATAGTAGGAAAATTGAATTTTTGTTTTAATTTAATATTCTTGATAGAGCTTAGAATCTATTTTGTATAAATCTGAGGCGTATGATGACTTTATAGATTTGCACAAACACAAACTCACGAAAGATAAGCTCGAAACAAGCAATATATATTTGAATATAGTATATATTTTTATGTGTTATTTTTTTCATCGTGAAAGTCGTTGGATATATACTCTCGCGATATATTTGGAGGCTTTCGGGTTAATTCGGGTCAATTCGGCTTTTCTCGCCCCTCATAATTTCGCGTATTGGAGAAAGTATCTTTTATCTCTGTTATATCTTAAATACTTCGTGAGAGTAAATTTCCCAAGAACGGAGTCTTTCCCCTCAGCGCGAATTAGAAAGCATTATTATAAACTTCTTCGTGATTATCACAAATTAGATTATATTATTATTATTATCGCCTATTATAAACGTTCAACTATAAAACCGGTAAACGTACGTAGCGAAGAGCGAGGAAAAGCGGTCATTATCAGCGCTTCGTCATAATTTGTTCTTCCGTCGAAGCGGGTCGAGTCGTGTCATCGCGCGCGGGGTAAGAAAATTCCGTCGCGAATACTTCCCGTCTGACGCATCGCTCGCTCGCGACTGCGTAAGATTCCTTCCTTCTCTCGCAGCCTCTCTTTCTTTCTAACGGTCGAGCGCGAATAGGTCGTCGCAAGTCGATTTGACCTTCGATTGAGCTGATCCAATGCATTCCTCATTTGCCTCATCCCCACTGATCACTTTAATGATCAATTAAAATTTGAGTCGTCAAAGACACGGTAAATAAGTGGAACTTATGATGCATCTATTTGCCACTAGTTTACTTCGCTGACTTCTATTGATTGTACACGTCAGAAGATTAATTTTTTGACTCACGACGAGACACAAATTCGATGCTCCTTGAAGTCATAAACGTTATCATGAACCAAGAAACCAAAGTTAATGCTAGAAACAAACTTTTAATATATTCTGACTAATTAAAAATCGGCTTCAAGTGCTGAGCACGAGTCTTTGTGAATTAGAAAATTAATTTTACTGAACGATTTGTGACAGGATCATGCCTAAAGTAAACTAAAGTGTCATACATAGATTTGCACAACTAAACTTTCAAGTTTTATGTTTTAGAATTCTAGAAGCACAATGGCGAAGGAATGTTACAGTGGAAACTAAAGTCTTTTACCGTTCCAAATGGCACCACCAATATATTACGTAGCCCATTGAATTACATCGTTGAAATACTCTCAATGAGGCGACATTGGCCAAAATTGGTTTTCCATTTTAAGTACCTTCTCAAAGGTTCCCAATAAAAAGACAATAAAAAGGAACCCTACAAAAGTTCCCTTTGCCATTGTATTTCTAAGATCTTAAAACATAATTCTTGAAAGTTTGGTTGAGCACATTTGTGTTTTGATACTCTTGTTATCTTGAGTTAGTCTAAAAATAAAAATAAAAATATATAACCCTAATCCTAATGTGAGGGGTATCAATATATAATATCCAAAAAAGGCATCATTGATTGGATAAATCCCATAGATATTTTTGATATTGATTTAGACTCTTGATATATTGATCTGTAATCTCTAAGTCAATAGTGGTGACGATGCATTCCTCGCATCGGCGACGATCGTATTAATCCTGTCACTAAATTAATTAACCAATGTTCAATTTTAGATGCCGATATCTCAGGACAGAAGCTTCAAATCGCCATGAGTTTGATACATTGGACTCCTCTCGGTATACATTTTCTTTTGATACTTATTTCATTCAGTTCCGTTTGTGGGCCAAAAACCACTTATTTTTCGTTTGATTAATGGTCAATTGAATGTAGTATATTTGCAATGCGGTATAATTGTAGAGTAGAATTTTAGGTTCGTCAATTGTCTCACGTAATATTCGAAAGTTTATCTGGAATTCCACATTTGAAGCTACAGCGAAGAAGGCAATAGCATCAGACTCTTTTTACAGAGTGAGATAACGATTGTGGAAACGCGTACGTATCCACGTAGCACGTGAGTCAACTCCCGTATGCTCCCGTCGCTGATTACGGAGAGAAAGAACAATAACGTTACGCTGCACGAACGAACGAACGGACGGACGGACTGTGTTACGTAATCCGCTAGTTGCGCGACACAGTAATTACGGTTAGGAGACGTTTCCTCAAGGTTCGTTGGCGCGTGCGGTCAGCGATTCGTACATGCACGCACGTGTAGCCATTGTGTTTAGCGTGCACGCATGCATACGCGCGCTAATTCCTCGCTGAGCGAGCATCTTCGTGAATCCGCGACGAAGTGTACGGCGCAGAGGTGTAAAATGAAGGGAGAATCAGGAGAGGAAGGGACATACAGAACGGAAAGAGGAGGAGGATACCCGAGCACTCGTGTCTTCGTTTATTTGCTTCTTCTCATTAGATTATTCTCCTAATGGTAATATATATGCTAAACTCCGCAATGAGAACGCGAATATCCGTTGTGAATGACGAGATGTTCGATGCGAAGCTTCAGGATGAGTTTGTTTCTATGTGAGACTATGGGTGTGTGTGTGTGTGTGTGTGTGTGTACGCGCGCGCGTGTGTTCACCTTTCTCTAAGGCGGACAATGAGCTGAGCACTTACACAAAAGCGGGTCGAGTCGCTCCTTGAAGCTCTTGTTCCTCTTGATCCTCTCCACGTCACTCTCGTCTGTATCCAGCATGGTCTCCCACTCGGAAGGGTCGTACGTGCGATCCTTCCGCGAGTCTGGCAGTGTGTCCTCGCGCTCCATGTTACGCTTCTCCACGTTATCGTATGAAGAATTGCGGTCGCTATAAAGTAACTCACACGTGTTGTCTGGCGGTTTTAGCAATTCCGGGTACCTGCAAAGGTACAAAGGTCAAAGGTCGCGTCTGTTTTGGCATATGAAGGTCTGCTTCCGTACAAACACGTTCAAGGTAATGATTGATCTTGGATTTAGATGTTTCTGTTATTTAAATATCTATTATTTTTATTATTTAGACTTTTATTGTTCGGACTTTGTTATTTGGTTTGTAGGAATACTTTTTCCTGGTGCTCTTGCAAATTTTATGATATTTGCTCTTGCAAGTTTTATATTTGATGCTTTTTATAGAGTTATGTAGTTAAATTTCGCAAAACTGTCACATATCTAATTATACTTCCTACTCTCGTACTTTTGAAAAATATAAGTGGAAGTTCCAAGTTTTAAGACTTTTATAAAGTAAACTCTTTGAATTACGAAGGATTGTTTCAACTTTTACGTGCGAGGAAGCATATATAAGAGAGATACGTGTCTCTTATTTTTAATTCTTCTGCACATATATAAAGTACACAAAAATCGATAAGAGACACTTTTATATGTGTGTTATTGTTAAAAAAAGCTTTAATCAATTTTAATATCAAAAGAATGTATGGGAGATATTGTATAGTTTCTCGGATAAGTTAAAAAACTTACCGTTGCAGGATGATACTCTGGACGGTCAAGGTGTTCCCAACAATGTCCCTGTTATTGCACTCCTCCTCCGGGAACTTTCTCGTGACCGTGTTGTCACCCTCGTAATCGGCATCACAGTCGTAATCCGGCTCGCAATCTTCCGCGTCGTTACCTGGTTGAGATTTTTATGAACTTCTCATTACGGTATTTAGCGTGCGTTTTATGTCAAATTAAAAAAAATATGCGAGGTTTTATCTTGAATGAAAGAAGGAAGAACATAAAGCTTTATGTCGAATTAAATATAGAAGAAAAACGCAAGAGAATTTATGTATAAAATATGTATAAAAAATGTATAAAAAATAAAAATGTATAAAAAATGTATAAAATTAAGAGTAAATGAATAAAATTAAGAGAAAAGAAGAAATTAAGAAAGAGAGAAGAAAAATGAAGATACTTTCTATTGAATTAAAGAAGAGAAAACAAAAAGCTTTATATCAAATTAAAGAAAAAACTCGCGAGGATTTATATTGAAATAAAAGAAGGAAGAATGTTGAGTCGAGTTAAAGAAGAAAAAGAATGAAAAAGAAAAAAATCGTGAGATATTATATCAAATTAAAAAAATTACAAAAGAAAATAATGAAAAATAAAGAAGAAATGTAAGGCAAATTGACTCGATAGGAAGAATTTTCGTCGAGAAGAAATGGAAACTTCATTTCCACGTCGAAGAAATCTCGCTCGAGACTCTTCGTGTCGCGACGCGATGAAGACACGCGACGGGCGAAAGGTACCTATGAATTCCCAGCTGGAGTCCACCGCCCACGAGGTGTCGTTGAAGACCTTCGTTCTAATCTTGGGCGGCTGCACGGGCTTCGCCCGCGGTATCTTCTTCGTCTCCCTGGCGCCGTGGAGGCGCTTCGCCAGATTGTCGACCGACGACGAGATCAACGGAGTCTTGTCCTCCGTTTCCTCGGGTTCCTCCCAGTCGATCGGATGCAGCAGCTGGTTCCCGTTGTTGCCCGTCGGCGTCTGTAGCCAGCCGGGTTCGCTGTGTCGGAACTTGTTCGTCGCCGGATTGCCCCTCGGCGTCCTCCTTCGCGGAATTATGGCGGCCCCCTGCGTGGTGACGATCGCGTCCGCCGGTTCCGCGTAGAACGGACTGCTCTGCTTGGACTCGGGTGTCTGCGGACTGTTGCTCTCCGACTTGGCGCCCAACACCAGGCCCAGCTTGTTCCGCGGCGGCGTCACCGTGCTCGGGCTGTTCAACGAATTGGCACTGCCTGCGGGAGAAAGTACGGAATTTGATTAGTTGTTGCGAGTGACGCTTGAAAAATTTTCAACTATTGAGTCAACTCTCTCTCGTAGAAATTTGACAAAACCATAGTTATGGCCAGACTCTGATTCAAGGGTCTCTATTTAAGACCATTAATTGCCAAGAATCCAGAAAGAACCCATTGAAGAAAAGCATCGAATGAGAAAGCAGCTCAAAATTAAAATATAGTCGTTATGATTTTGTTTGTTTAGAAACCGTTCGAATAAACTGGTTTAACCAAAAGAATATTCAACTAATTTTGCCACTCACAGAATGATTATTTTATTTTCTTTTCTTCGTTCTCTCTTTATAGTTGTTCGGATGAAACTTGTCTTTCGAATGAGTTTTTAATTTAAAACCGAATTCGCGTTCTATTTCTCACGCGATTAGATCCTCGCCGCAAAACAATCTCTTGTTTATACCATCTTTTACGAGAGACCAGCATCACATATATGACAGCGATCATTTTTCTTTCTATATTCACATATACAAACTAAGTCTGTTTTACACTTTTATAAAAAAAATATAGGAGGAGCTGTAGAAAAAAGGTTCCACAAATGAACCGTGATAGGAACTGAGTTAAATGATCTAAATGGAATTACTAGACATTCAGATTTCAGCTGAACGGTCCAATTGAAATCTGGACGTCTGGCAACTCTACTTCGCGCGATTTGTGTTACTTAAAAATAATCTATTATATGACATAATATTAAAGTCATTTAGAGTTGTCAGATATTCAGTTGAAATCTGAATGACTGGCAATCCTAGTTTCGCGTAATTTGTGTATAAAAATAATTAATAGACATCCAGGATTCACGTGGATAGTTTAACTGAAATCTGAAGTTTGATAACCTCGGATTTGGGTAATCTGTACAAGTAAGAAATTTCGAAGTGTAGACCAAATTGACGAGAAGAAAAGATGTACTCACAAACTCTGGATAGCAGATCCGGCCGCTTCCCCATGCCAGTTTCCTCGGGCGAGCCTTGATCGGCGGGACTCCTCAGCTCCGGCGCGGGCTTGAAGCTGCTGAGTTCCGGATTGGTCGTTTCCTTGTAGCTCAACTTGTCGTTCCTCAGGATGAACCTGTCGTTCCTCAACACCTGCATCTGTTCGTTCGGCAGTCGATCGTTCAAGCTTCTTTCGCCGGGGCTGACGATTCTCTCGTGCGCCGTCATCAGTCGGTCGTTCGAGCTCCTCAGTCGGTCCAACGGCGTGCAGGCGATCCTGTTGTTGTCTTTCGATTTGGTGTTCTCGTTGGGCGACCAGGTCGAGTGGTTCGACTGGTCCGTCGTGTTCCAGATGTCCTCGTAGTCGGATATCTTGTCGGCCGGTGAACTGCGATAATATGAGTCCAGGATGTCGGATTCCTGATAGTGCTGCGAGTTCTTGCGATTCTCGCGATCCCGACGTCTCTTCGACTTGCTGGTGCTGGAGTTGGGCGTGTTCGGCGAGAGAATGCTGGGCGTTTTGAGGCCGCCGGGGTTCAGCGGGTTCGGCACCAGCTTGGATGTAGGTGACAAGACCGGGGTGGTGGGCGAGAGCGGCGACTTGATACCGGAGAAGCTGGATGCTAGCGACTTGCAGGAGGTCGCGCTCTGTGGGCTCAGCAGCGACGTGTTGGGATCCGACGGCGTGTTTTGCTGCCGGTAAAAAGAAACATGATGTAAGTGTCTTCACGGTTGCTTGAAAGGATTCCTCGCTTTACACTTGTTTCCACTTTTTCTCGCCGCTTTTCTTTTTTACATTTGTTTACAGGACGGTCTTGTATACTTGAGACTTTCGTGATGTGCAATAGCCGTTCCTGATGAAATTCTTCATCAGGAATGTCTTTAAGACTGTTTTATGAAGAAAGAAATTTGATTCGAGCGGGATCGATTCTTGGCCTTAAGAGGCCAAGAAAAATTTCCAAGAGAAACTCTGATTGTGATAAAAAAAGGATGATAAACTAAAAATCTTAATTTACAAAAAATAATGTTTTATACACACATATAAAAAAATTATATATATGTATATTATATATGTATATGTATATGTATATTATATATGTATATGTATATGTATATTATATATGTATATGTATATGTATATTATATATGTATATGTATATGTATATTATATATGTATATGTATATGTATATTATATATGTATATGTATATGTATATTATATATGTATATGTATATGTATATTATATATGTATATGTATATGTATATTATATATGTATATGTATATGTATATTATATATGTATATGTATATGTATATTATATATGTATATGTATATGTATATTATATATGTATATGTATATGTATATTATATATGTATATGTATATGTATATTATATATGTATATGTATATGTATATTATATATGTATATGTATATGTATATTATATATGTATATGTATATGTATATTATATATGTATATGTATATGTATATTATATATGTATATGTATATGTATATTATATATGTATATGTATATGTATATTATATATGTATATGTATATGTATATTATATATGTATATGTATATGTATATTATATATGTATATGTATATGTATATTATATATGTATATGTATATGTATATTATATATGTATATGTATATGTATATTATATATGTATATGTATATTATATATGTATATATATGTATATTATATAAAAACACACATAAACTTTCAGGTATGTCGATTTTTATGCCAATC
The DNA here is from genome assembly GCF_010583005.1 of Odontomachus brunneus. Classification (NCBI taxonomy): domain Eukaryota; kingdom Metazoa; phylum Arthropoda; class Insecta; order Hymenoptera; family Formicidae; genus Odontomachus; species Odontomachus brunneus. The sequence goes on along the minus strand of NW_022639614.1, from coordinate 133,144 downwards.
CATAAAATATTTTGGTAAATATGCAGAATAACGGACCACCCTCCGATTTTAATAATCTTTGGATATATTATACAGTTGACCATCCTGAATAATATTCAAAAGATTTTAACCGTTGTTCATTAAAAAATTATTAACAAAAAAAGTGTAATGAGTATAACGTAATTTTCTGATACTACATATACTGATATTGTAGTTTCGAATTGTGATGTTGTTCGATAAGTGAAAGTTGTTTTGTTTACATTTCTTATCGGAATGAAATAAGTTACTGTTGATATTAGACATATGAAACGTACTTGTAAGGAATGATAAGCCAGTATACGACAGTCTTTCGTATAGTTCGACTGCTGAAAAATGAAATTCTATGAATTTCTCGCATTAACGACGAGAAGTATCGAGTTAAATTATTTGTGCGTAAAAAATGTTGTACGTGAAAAAATAATGTGTCCACGTTGCGAAAATGTTGTTAAATTTAATACAGAAGAATCATTAATTATTCATTGTACCCAACATTATTACAAACAAATTAAAGGTCGAACGACTAGTGAGAGGCT
>NW_022639614.1:84289-132583 GCF_010583005.1 Odontomachus brunneus | reverse complement strand
CCCCCCCCCCCCCCTCCAAACTAACCCAACCTATCGTCACATTAATACAAAAGTTGAACATTTTAATAAACAATGACTAATGCTTGATGTAACGATAGGTTGGGTTAGGTTAGTTTTTAGAAAGAGTGCGGGGGGCGCAGCCTCTCACTAGTCGTTCGACCTTTAATTTGTTTGTAATAATGTTGGGTACAATGAATAATTAATGATTCTTCTGTATTAAATTTAACAACATTTTCGCAACGTGGACACATTATTTTTTCACGTACAACATTTTTTACGCACAAATAATTTAACAACTCGATACTTCTCGTCGTTAATGCGAGAAATTCATAGAATTTCATTTTTCAGCAGTCGAACGGTAACTATACGAAAGATTGTCGTATACTGGCTTATCATATTGCAGTTATTATTTGATATTGCTCGTTAACGGTACACAGTATCGAAAAATTGTAATATATTTTTCGAACTTCTTTCATCAATAACTTTTTAACAAACAATCAGCGACGGCTAAAACCTTCTGAGAGTTATTCAGGAGGGTGACCTCTACAACATATGTCAAGGTCAAGGTAATCAGAGGGTGGTCCGTTATGCTGCATAATTATCGTTTTTGGATTTTGATTTTCTTCGGAGTTATTATTGCTTCGAAAAGAACCAAAATATTTAGTATTTGTCTAAGAGCGCGAGTTTTTGGTGGTTGAAACATTGCTCTTGATACGCAATTATTTCCTTTTGAACATTTTAATGTTGCTGTCTTTGCAAGAAATCCACTTAACTTGGCGTAACTTTCTGATAGGGCTTTATATGTATAAAGTTCACGGTGAGTGATGTGATATAAAATTGAGATACATCGGGCGTGTCGATTATCCGAAATAAGAGGGGAAGGAGGGATTTTCACCAAATAGATTTCCAGCCGATAGTCGGCTGCTCGAAGAGGAAGTCGATCGTTTTCGATAATTAAACGAGATAAGTTTAATCGAGCTCTCACGCGGCCAATCCGAACGGGACCGTGTCGCCCCGTCTGATCGTTACCTGCGAGGTGTTCACGTCGCTGGTCGTCTGATTCACATTGAACGTCACCGTGGTAGTCACCGTGAAGTTACTCTGACTCTGACTGAAACCCGGCTTCGCCCATCTCGGTGGCGGCGGCGGCGGTGTCTTGCCCTGCGTCGCGCCCTGATGATTCTCGGCGACGATGTTCCTGATGTCGGACGACAGCACGGGCGACGTCGTGCACGACAGGCTCTGGCTCTGATGATGATGATGATGCACACTCGTGCTCGACGTGGACGCGCTCGAGAAGGTCTTGCCGCCGCTCCTATTGGCGAACTCCGCGCCGTTCTTCAGGGTGTCGAAGCTGCCGCTCTTCGAGTCCTGCGCCGGGCTCAGCACGTTGCTCTCCACGTTATGCACCACTGGCGACGGGCATCGCACGCTCTGCACCAGATTCGGCGAGATCAGCCGCTGCGACAGCTTGTCGCAAGGCGACGACGGCACCCGCTGCTCCCTCCGCGTGTCCAACGGCTCGTTGAAGGTCGTCAGGTTCAGGGTGTTGGGCGGAGTGGGTCGCGGTTGACGCGGCAACGACCACGCGGCGAACGTGGACGCCGTCATGGTGTTGGTGGTCGGTGAAGAGGTGCCTGCATTCCGGCGGGAATATGTAACGCCCGTCTGCTGACGGATTATTTTCGCGGCCGAATTTTCAGACGCGGAGATGCTTGACGAGGAATTTATTCGGCCGGACTTTAAGAAATTTCAGATATAGATGTGGCTCGTGCGCGCAAGAAGAAGGCGCACTGAGCGTTCGATAATCGGTGACCGAGTAAAAAAATTTGTAAACAGGAAGAAAAGTTTTTATTTTTGATTTATAGAAATGATTTTGCAATTTAAGTGTGATAACGCAAGTCAACAGATAATTCGCCACATGAAGTTTTTGCGTATATATGTGTTTCTTGTGTATTTTTACGTGCATAATCCGAAAAATGAACTAACAATTTTTCTTTTTTAACAATCATTCGAGACTTTATATATATATATATATATATACACATACATATGTATATGTATATGTATATATATATTAGGACATTCCATGCCATTCGTGATTTGATTTAGTTTTTAATTTTTTATATTTAAAGTACTGTCAATAATCAAGTACCTTTTCCATAAAAAGTTCTTCCATTTAAGCAATATATTTATCTATAAAAATTCATTAAAAATAAAGATTTTTCTCTAATTAGACACAAGATTAAAATTTATAGAATATTTTTTTATTTTTAAAAGAAACATGCTACAAGTCAGACACAGCAGAAAATTATGAGTTTTTACATTTTAAATTTGGCAAGCCATGTCTGTATTTATTTAGATGAAAATAAATTTTCTTGGAATTTGAAAATCACTGGAAAATTCTGGGTGATAGAAAAAATCTGTTTGCATTTTTTAATTCAGTAAAAATAATGTAAAAAATACTATATGGATCACACAATTTGGTCTATTTGATAGAAAGTTTTTTTTGTAGACTAGTGTATGTCAAATACACGTAGATATTGTACGTAATTTGTCAAATTTGAGAGAATGAAGTCCGGACTGATGTTTACGATTTTTTTCGAAGAAAATTTTGATCTTTGCTCTCGCCGCCTCATCAATTCTTTATTCCCATTTTTAGTCTGTTTTAATTTTGCACCCTAGCCTTTCTCCGTTTTATTGTTGCAAATAATACTATCCCATAAAAATGATGAGATTATATGAGAATTCTGTAAAGACTATTCTATTCTTGATGTGGTATTCGTATGGTACGGACATTATAGAGAGATAGAGAGATAGTGTAACTATTAATTACGTCGAGTCGTGAAGTAACCGCCTATCGGTGCAACAGCCACTGTGTGAAGCAGTACAGCAGTAAGAATAGTGAAGCGAGGTAGTCAATGTCTCACTTACGCGTATCGTGGGATGATATCGGCGCGAGATTCAGCACTATGCTCTCCGTGGTCGGTGTGTCGGCATTATTGTTGTTGCTGCTATGATGATGGTTATTGTTACCTGCGAGGAGAGAATACGCGCAATAAGTACTCTCGCGTGCGAACAGAACTAAACGGCGTGACTCGCGCTGTAATCGAGAATCTGAGAATTTGTTAACTTTTACCTTGAATTAGTGGTGTCAATATTCGAGTGGCAGAGTACCACTGGGATACTCGAGTTCTTCGAATACTTTCTAAATATCTTGGCGACCGATTAATTTGTAAGTTACTTGGACCTTCGAGTGCCACGTGATTAGTGTAGATAATGTTAATGTAGAAAATAATATCTTAGAATAATAGGAGAAATAGTATTTCTGAGTAGATCAATAGAGATTAGTCAATATAGATCAATATAAGTAGTAATTTAGAAAAATAAAGGACAAAATTATCTAATGTGAAATCAGCTGTTGCGGAAATTAATAACAGATGACAAAGAGTATTTTTTTTATACTAACTGCGATTTTTGGTTTCGCGTATCTGTACTTTTTGGGTACTTTTAGAGTAGTAATCGAGTAATTTACGATAATATTTGTGTATTTGAGTACTGGATACTCGATTAATATGCAAATTAGTCAGTTATTCGAGTATAAATATAGGTAGTACTTTACAAGAAACAAGATCGGGCGATGTGAAATCAAATATTGCAGAAATTAATAATCGATGACAGATGGGTATTTGCTCGAATACTAATATAGTTTGTGGTTTCAAATAGTTAATTTTAGGTATTCGCGTACCTCGAGTATTAGTTGGGTTTTCGAGTCTTCTTTGTGTTACCTGGCTATCGGGTTAATTTGCACATTATACGCATGTATGTGTGTGTAACTGGTAGTAACTTAGTGGTATTTGCGAGTTTAACGAACTGGCTAATGCTGGTGAGTTTGGGTATTGAGATGCTACCTAGGTGTAAATACCCAGGTTATATTGTCAGCACCAATTTCGAATACTTGGATTATTCTTGTTTAATATTCGAGTGACCTGAGCAGTACTCGCAAAATTTGAGTACTAAATATATATTCGGGTATAGAAATCACTTAAAATGTCATTCTACTCTGCTAAGAAAATAAATTTTTTTTCAAATTTACTTTTCTTCTTTCAAGTAATTTAGCTTTCTTTTCTCAAGTAAATGGTTATCTTCAACAAAGAATATTTTCTTGACAGACTTAAAACTTATTTATTATCAATTTTAGAAAAGTCATTATGTGCACAAAAGAAAAATTTCTTTTCTTTGCAAGAATATAAAACTTCATCGAAGAAATAGTTATTTCGACCTTATATAGCAAACAAACTGAATTTTTTATTTAATATTCTTGATCGAAATGCTAGATTTGTTAGGATTTAGAAAATATGTGAATAAATTTGATGCTTATGATGAATTTACGGTAGATTTATAAACTCTTATAAAATACTCGAAACAAATAATATTTACTTGAATCTAGTATGTATTTTTCTGTGTGAGGGTTTCATACTGACACCGCTAATTCAAATAGGACGCAAAGCTGAAAAATAACGCGTTACTCGCAACACTATTACCGTTAAAAATGACTTCCCTCCGGTAACAATTTGTTAACGGCATCATTTCTTTCCGTTAGTGACGAAGAAAGGTGATACCATTACCGTTACAAATTGCTTTTCCTTCCGTAACGATTTGGCGATAAAGGCGTTATTCTTTCCATCAGTAACGAGCAACCTAACACATTGTGTGCGAATTGGGAAGTAACAGACAGGAGAAAAATAACGAGCGGAGTTTTCGCGGCTCGATCAGATTCGCCGTGGTTAATTGTTTCCTCTCGACGTATCGCGTCGCTTGGCCGGGAGAACTCACCGCCGTGGAAACTGCTGAGGCTGGACGTGTTGCTGCTGCTGCTTTCTGCGGGCGGTTTCGGATTCGCCATGGGATACCGCCAGAACTCCTGGCCCAGCAACGCGAGCGACGACAGTTGCTGCCTGTTCTTCGCCTCCCGCATCGCCCGCGGCAACGTCAGTTGCACCGGCAGCTCGTCACTGCTTGCCGCGAAACAGAAACAGACTGGTCGATTCGAGTTACCGAATTCAACTCCGAGGGGAGTTCTCTCTCCGCCTCTCCTGCTCTTTCCTTTTTTATTCAGTGCAATCTTTCTTTGTTAATGTTCAGGGCATGCGGTAAATTGCGGTGTAACCGCGAGAGGGTGATCGCTCGTGTACGGACGAAGAATGCGGAATAAATTCTGACCGTGCTGGTCCGTTTGTGTCGCTGCTTCACATAACGATCAGATAGAATTTGCAGCGGCTTACCACAGTTCATGAATATACTGGGCAAGGTATTGCCAGAAAGAAGATAATCGTTTGCCTTGAAATTAGGGCTCCTGGTCCCTTGTTCGTGGAATTTTCGATTGATAACGTCAGAAGTGAGAATACACGAGAAAAATTCCTACAAAATACGTTGAAATAAAAAAGTATAGTTATAAAACGACACTTGCAGTCGATTGGGCACACCTGAAAAACAGTCCGCTTCCGTTTACTCTGATAATGAATAAATTACCGTAAAATTTTGACGTGATACGCAATCGATCCTTTTAATCTATCTTTCCTCATTGTGACGATTGTGACGATTGTGACGTTTATTTTAAGGTAATTTATTGATTGTTAAAGTAAAGAGAAGGTGTTCAAACTATCTTACACATCTGCTCGATGGATTGTGTCATTTTATGGATACATAATTTTATTTTTACGTATTTTGCAAGTATTACGTACATATTTTGCAAGTATTACGTACGTATTTTGCAAGAATATTTAATGTATGTTTTCTCGTTTTTGAGATTACAAGCCAAGATGGCCGCAGCGAGAACAGAGGAATCTTTTAGATTCCTGATGAAATTTTTGAATTGATGATGTTAGAAGCGAGGAAATGCATACCCAAAATTCTTGCGTATCATTTTCAAATTGAATAATATCTGTATGAAAGAATACTTGAGATTGCTTAGGCATACTTGTAAAATGTTTCGAAAACTATCTTTTCCCTTGACAATCAATGAATAGCCGAATAAAATTAGATTTACGATCAGACAGAATTTGCAGAGATATACAATGACAAAATTATGAGAAAAAGGTAAATTAAAAAGAAAGTTGGCCTTAATTCACCTTAATTCACGACCAAATATGGGCGCGGCGAATACTCAGAAGCCTTAACAACAAAATTCCAGTAAACACAAGTTCCAAAATCATCATTTTTTTCAGATCAACTGTCCCAGTGTGGATCATTCGTAAAGTTTTGATATTAATGCAGGGAATACAATAAATGTGAAGGAATCTAATCGGCAAATTTATCAGATCTTCTTTCTAATATAAATATACTTACGTATCTGTATAATCAATTTATCAGATCTCTGAGTAAGTGAAATATTGTTTTCGTATTCTTTATCTCTTTCTGTTTCTCTATCGATTTCTAATACTCATTTTGCTACATTAAAATGTGGGATAAATATAACTTTTGAGGTCTATTATACGTCTGCAAATTTTGTCATAGTACTTTGAACTCACCTAGTATTTTTGTTCTAGTATTTATTCTTATTTTTGCAGACTAGCACAGAAGGTTAGTTCTTAATTTCTGATTTTGTTAAATATTAAATGTTAATAATGTGTGGATATTAAATATTAGATCAGGCTCGTTAGATGGCTGAGAAATGATGCTATTTATCTATAAATCTATAAAAATTATGAGAAGTCGATGCTATTTATCTATAAATCTATAAAAATTATCTATTAGCTATAAAAATTAGCTATTATCTATAAAAATGATTGACAACTCAAAGTAGAGAAATCTTTGCGTCAATTTGATATCGCTGAAAGATGCGCTGGTGAACTAAGGAGATTTCTTATCTTCATAATAGACAGCTGACGATTCACCCTACAATGCTGAAGTTAAATTAGCTCGACGCAAGATAGATTCACCCCTCTACTGATGGGTGCGAGTGGTCGCGAGCAAAGTGGCGAGGGGCGAGCAAGAAAACGGGGCCACTCACCAGCACTGAGAGTAGTGGGCGATCAGCGAGGGTATGTTGTCGAACCTGTTCTCGCTGGTCTCCAGGCTCAGTTTCCCCTTGTTCGCCTGGATCAGGTAATGCTCGATGTAGGGCCCCTTGCCGGCTGGCAGTCTCACCGAGAGCGCCATCGTGTCGCTCTGGCTCGACTGTCGCACCACGAAGTTCTGCGGCAGATCGAAAGATTTATTGTTATTCGTTTTGTCAAACATTATTATCCTTCCAAAGCGGAATATTAACTCCAACATCAGAGTTCAGTTCTTATTGGCTAATTATGTGTTTAATTTATTCGTTTTCTGCGTTCTATGTCTTAGCAAATGTATATAATAAATTAACATTTACTTGAATAGTATGTATTTTTCTGTGTGCATCAGAATTTTGGGATTATGGCTTTCCAGAAAAATGAATACTTGAGATTGCTTAGGCATACTTGTAAAATGTTCCGAAAACTATCTTTTCCCTTGACAATCAATGAATAGCCGAATAAAATTAGATTTTAACGATCAGACAGAATTTGCAGAGATATAAAATAACAAAATTATGAGAAAAAGGTAAATTAAAAAGAAAGTTGGCGTGTCACTTTAATTCACGACCAAATATGGGCGCGGCGAATACTTAGAAGCCTTAACAACAAAGTTCCAGTAAACACAACTTCCAAAATTATCATTTTTTTCAGATCAACTGTCCCAGAGTGGATCATTCGTAAAGTTTTGATATTAAGTTTAAGTTTTGCTTCTTTGGCAACAAATAGTAATCTTGTATTAATTTCATAGTTTTTTGTCAAAAGTTATAAGTTCTTGAGACTTTATCAAAGTAAATAAAGAATAAGGCAAATAAGAGCCAACTGCCGATCTTAATAGCGAAAATCACAAATTAATAAAAGCTTGTAATACATTTATTTAAGTACAAAAATTCAGACGTTTTGGTCCTAGTTTCGGACCCTCTTCAGTGACAATTCCAAAATATAGTCACAAAAAAATTCGCATAAATCGCAACAGAAGAACTTGTAAATCATGCAACAGCAAACCAAGTCAAGCAAACGTAATATTGAGTCTAACAGGTTGACTGCGGTCTTTAATAAGAAAAATTTCAATAAAAATTACTATTTGTTGCCAAAGAAACAATTTAATGTGTTTCTCCTCTGCTTTGCTGATCTTCATATACGTGCCTATTTTATTTGTATCACTAAGTTCGTTTGAGTTTCGCAGTTTAACTGTTAGATAAGTTTTTAAATTGCTTCTTTGGCAACAAATAGTAATTTTTATTGAAATTTTTCTTATTAAAGACCGCAATCAATGTGGTTTACAAGTTCTTCTATTGCGATTTATGCGAATCTTTTTGTAACTATATTTTCGAAATTATATTTTGTAATTATCACTGAAGAGGTTCCGAAACTGGGATCGAAACGTTTGAATTTTTGTACTTAAATAAATGTATCACAAGCTTATATTAATTTGTGATTTTCGTCATTAAGATCGGCAGTTGGCTCTTATTTGCCTTATTCTTTGTTTGCTTTGTTAGCTTTTTGCATTTGTTAAAAATTAATTGTTTTGTTTTGTTAAAACTTCGTCATTTTGATGTTTCCAGACATTGCTTGTCCACCAATGAGTCCACCCTTTCGAAACGATTTCCAAACGATGCGGATTTTTCCGATGTCGAGGCCGGAAACGCTCTCGGCAACGAGAGAATTCGCGCTTCGTCATTACGCGGCCGGTGTTCCGATCGAAGAGGGGCGGATGTGTGGGAGTGTCTGATCTATAGACGAGTAATTGCAAGCCGCATTGCTTTTTGGCGATGTAATTCCTTCGTTCTTCCGTTCGCTGACGCGAACCCGTTGTCCGCAGGGAGGAGAGGAGAAGGCTACAAGGGTCCATCAGCGAGGGGGTGGAAATGGCAGGGAGACGAGGCGCAACCGACGACGATCAACAAAGGCGCAAAACAATGAGTCGCCTAGGGAGAAACAATGCCTCGGTCGCTCACTCGCAGTCATTTCCGCGCTGATTACAGAAGGGAGACTTCGCGCGCCATTACGCGTTACTGAAAGAAAAAAAGGAAAAAAGAAAAGGGAAATGGAAAGTAAATGTGGAGACGCAAAGATGTGTGCTGGACGTCTTTACTCCGTCGCGTTTTAATCGATCGTCTCATTAGTCTCGCTGGGGTTTGTATTTCGCGATCATCAAGACTATCATTCTCGTTTCTCGCGCAAGTAATATGTATAGATTCGAAGATTAAGACTTCTGGTCCTTCGCATTGTCTATCTCTTTTAATGATGTCAGAAACGAGAAAATGTATGCTAAAAATTCTTGTGAAATACGTTAAAATAAAAATCTATATATCCATAAAGTAACACTTGCAATCGATTAAATAAATTTGTAGGATATTCCGTGCACTCTTCTTTTGCTCTAAGAATCAATAATTTGTCATAAATTAACGTGACATGCAATTCATCTTCTTAACCTATTTCTTCGCCTATTTCTATTCAGATTAATTAACAATAAATTATTGATTGTTAGAGCAAAAGGAGAGTACACGGAATATCGTACAAATTTGTTTAATCGATTGCAAGTTTTACTTTATGGATATATATTTTTATTTCAATGTATTTTACAAGAATTTTTAGCATGCATTTTCTCGCTTCTGACGTCATTAAAAACAGATAAACAATGTGAGGGGCCAGGAGTCTTTACGGCGAAAGGCGCGTTTTTTCTTAAAAACTCGTTACATATATATGATAATATTTATGTCAATAGTTCTAATCGCTCGTCGCAATAATTCTCTAAAGCTGTCACAGATTTACATAAGAAGTGTTTCTACATTGAGAGGAGAAATATCCAAAAAATATGAAACGTTTATTCGGTGGAGATTCTATAGAATATATTTACTTAAATCTAAGTTCTTTCATTTAAATAAAATAAAATATTGCTAGTATAAGATATTATTAGTACTCACTGAATAAATATTTTTTATGTTTTAGATTTTCTTTCTTTTAGTATATTATATATCAAATTAACTAATATAAATTTCTCTATATCATAATTTTATATTTCTTTATAATAATTTTATATAACAATTTTATATATGTTCTATAATATAAAGTTCTATTATATGTCAAATTAATTAATGTAAATTTGAATTAATTTACAAATTAATTCAAATTTATATCTGTACATATGTATAATTTTGATTCATTTATGATGTTCCTTTCAGTTTTTTAAGGAAAAGATCCTTTTGTTTTCAGGATAAATATATAAACAAAGTGCACAAACTTCACATATTTCTTGAGCCAACTGATTTCCTTTACAATCCTTTCAAAAAGACAAGAAAGCTCCAAATATATTGGTGATGCTTCGTGCAGATGTTAGTGTTGTGTTATCTTTATTTATTGTTTACAATTAATTGTTATGAAAAAGTTTTGAAATATGTGATAGTAAATGATAACGAAAACATTCTCTTCGATATCGAGAGACAGAACCCATTTTAGTGGAATCAAGGACACTCCGAAAACAGGATAAGAAGAACAATAAATCGGTTCTATTGAACAGCCTTCAATATTTGATGATTCTATTGGCTGTCTTATGTCACTGCTTGTGATTTATATAAATCGACAAGGTTTGCGACGATGCTCCTTTCCTTGGGTTTACAACAGCTTATGATAGAAATCACGATAAAAGTAAAGTAATTTAAGGGAAAAAGAGATAAATCTCATCGTGATCTTCTTCCAGCGGACGCGCAACAGGAAGATTAGTTGAGAATTACTTTTCTACCAATACACGATCTCTAAGTATATTTTCTTACCCCTTCTTCCTTGCCCTGCAACAAGTGAAAAGCGCCGGCCCTCTGGATGCCTGGAAGGAACCAGATCGGGTGAGAGCGGATGAGCCTCTCGATCAGCGTAATATCGCAGGCCACCTCGCTGCCAGAATCTTCTGTAGACGCTGAAGATCCTCCCGAGGTGGCCGATCCCTCCGACGAAAGCGATTCTTCGCTCTGCAAGAAGAAAGAAAGATATCGCTGGTGAGCACAAATATTGAAGTTTGTCAATTAACTGTCTTTTCTATTCTCTCTTTCAAAAAATTATTGTTTAACTAAACTAATAAACTAATAAATTAGCCCTAAAAAATAAACTCTAATTAATAACGTTTTCTATTTGATTTTATTTCATTTTTTTTCAGTGTATATGTGATAAATATATTTCACGAATGTACTCGTTTTATTTTATCTTAGCTTCAATAAATGTGTTTATTTCTTTAAAGTATCTCGATAAAAGTATCTAACAAACCAATAAGAAACTAATAAACAAATTCTAAAAATTAATTTTAATAAATAATGAATTTTTCTTCCATTTTTTTTTCAATATATGTGACAAATATATATCTAACGAATTTATCTTGTATTATTTTATCTTTTAGCTTCTCAACAAATGTGTTTATTTCTTCAAAGTAATAAATATCTCACAACACAATTCTGATAAACTAATAAACAAACTCTAAAAAAGTAACTTTAATAAATAATAATTTTTCTCTCATTTTTTAAAAATGTATATGACAAATACGTCTAACAAATTAACTTTGTTTTATTTTCTTTTTAAAATTTTGTTCTTATCTTATCACTAAGTGTGTTTATTTTTTTGAAGTATCTCAATAAGTATCCAACATACAATCGAATTTTAATAAACTAATGAAAAGAAACTGAAAGATTAACTCTAATAAATAACATTTCCTTCTACATTTTCTTTTCAACGTATACAACAAATACATTTGACAGCCTTATCTTTTTGTGTTTCATCTTAGCTTCAGTAAATGTGTTTATTTCTTTGAAATTACTTCAATAAATATCTAATAACTCAATTTTAATAAATTCTAAATAACTAAAAATAAATAACATTTTTTCATTCATTTTTTTCAATGTATACTAAAAATATGTCAAACAAATTTATCTTATTTTATCTGATTTTACACGGAAAAACAAGGAATGGTGTCAACCAGAAAAATAGTAAAATATGTCAAAACTTTTCTTTCTGGCTTCAACAATCAATTCTTGGTTGCGCTAATCTACCGATTCGTTGCCTCAAAAATGTGAATCATCACGGCAGAAAATTGTTATAAAAATTGGTAATGACAGCAATTCTTTTTTTTTAGTGTAATAAATGTACTTGTTTCATCTTAAAACATCGACTTGAAAAAATTTTTCATTTTATCCGTTTCTTTGTCTCGACACGAGATGGAGATTATTTGGATGAAGGACAATTTGCCGGAACATCCCCCGCGGGATCGAAAGTCCTATCCGGGACTCTGAGAACGTCGAACGGCTCGTTTTCGCCCTCGACTCGCCGTTGTTACGGCCGTTTTATCGTGAATCGCTCGGATTTTCAGCAATTTGCCGGTGTCGCGAATATACGGAAATCTCAGTCTCTTAAGCCGCGGGGCGTGAATCCCCCCCTTGGGCTACGCGGCACAATGCAACCCCTAATTCCGCATTATACTACCGGCTGGTCGACTCGCGCCCGGTTATCTCAATTTGCAGAGCCGATGCCCCGGTAGCGCGATTTATTTATCGCTCCCCACCGATCCCACCCACCCTTCTCTTCCACTCTCTCTCTCCCTCTCTCTTTTCTTCGCCCCCATCTCTCTTTTCCGACGTAGAGAAGTGCTAGAGAAAGCGATAATCGAGCGTGCCTCGCCTCAGGGGAGAAGCTACATTGTGAGGAAGAGATGAAGTATTCGGCGAAGAACTCAACTCGATCCCTCGATCTTCCCAATCGACACCAATCAAACGAGACGGGGTTTTTAATCTCAGCTGGACGCGAGACCTCTTCCTCTCTTTCCTTTTTATCGTGTCCTATATCGATGAAAAGAGCCAAGAAGAGAGATCGATGACGGACGAAGTGGAACGGAAAGTACGAAGGGGTCGGGGCCGGTTAAAGGGTGAAGGTGGGGAGGCAGGGGAGGGGAGCGGCATCGGAGCAAAGGGGTTCGAGTGTAATTTAATTTGAAATGCAGACTGACACACGCCGGCGTTTCCGGCTAAAGGGATTAAACGCGGACGTGCGTCGCGTGCTGAACACTCACTCCTCCGTCTATTCGAGACAGAGTGGGAGAGTGAGAAGGAGCGATGAGCTAATTGCAAATCCCTTAATTGCTCGTCAGAAAAAGTCGACCGCGTCGTGAGACGTCGACGCGCTCGTTCTGAATGCAAAGTGAATCGCGCGGCGTCGCGAACATTGCATCGCACACCGAGCTGAGGAGACGAGAGGAGAGGAGAGGAGAGGAGAGGAGAGGAGAGGGGAATCGGCAACGCGATTGTGTCGTCGCGCATGAGAAAACGAAAACAATTACGTCCTTCGCCCGGCGGCGATGCAATTAAGTACGAGCGCGCTAATCGGCGCTGTCGTTAAAATTGAAAACGCGTCGCGTTCGAAGATAAATCGCGCCGGGGTTCGATCAGGCCGGGAAACGCGGGCGAAAAGCGCGCAAAACGGCGTGAAGCCGCAACGGGACGAGGAATCCTAGGGAAACCGGCGAATAACGAAATCAAGCGATACACGGATTTCCCCGCCAGGCCGGACGTTGAAGTTCGTATTTTTTGGTGTTTTTATAAACGCGCGCTCGCGCGCAAATTACAGTTTCCCCTTTGAGCCGGCGAACAAAACCGACCTTTCACGTTGCGTTATTATGTTGCCGTGCGTGTGTTTGTATGCCGCGCGGCGCTGTGCAATTCTAGAAACAAAAACTTTCACGTTGGAGAGCGGGTGACGGCGGGCGGGCGACATCGCAAAATTTAATATAGCCCCGTTGGTCGCGTGGATTTAAATTGCGCGTTACAGTAACGCTTAATTAAACTCAATATTTCGTTGTGGTGGCGCGCGCAGTTACGTGCCGTATGCATGCAAATGTTATCAATTAGTCCAACGGTCTATTTCCGTCCGCGAGGCGATTCGCGAGTGATCATTAGCGAATGCAGCAACATTCTGCTATTGCTGCAGGCTCTGTATGTGTGTCTGTGTTTTGAGTGTTTGTGTGTGTACGCGCACGCGCACGTGTGATCATTACAGTCGCGGGTCGTTATGTGAGCAAACGACGTTACGCAGTCGGTTACGCGATCGTTTGTTTCATTATTAACTTATACACAGAAAAATAAACACTGCGTTGTACATGTTACTCGTTTCAAGTATTTCATGAGTAAGCAAGTCTAGATGACCCCAGGCGTATGTCGCTCATGTGCTTTTTTAGTATTTACCTTGAGAGGAACAGTGGATACACGGAAAAAAAATAATTTGCTACAGCAGCAAACTAATTTGCTACATATGGACAGTTAAATATAATTCGCTGTGTTAGCTACTTTTTCCTTGCTGCAGGAACCTATTTTCTTACTATGATAACAAGAAAATCTGCTCCTACAGCAAGAAAAGTGGCTAACGTAGCAAATTTGCTACAGATGGACAACTAAATATATAATATATAATTTACTGCTTTAGCTTTTTTGTTGCAGGAGCAGATTTTCTTGTTATTATAGCATGGAAATTGGCTCCTGCAGCAAAGAAAAAGTGGCTAATACAGCAAATTATGTTTAGTTGTCCATATGTAGTAGAGCTTTTTTTTCGGTGTACTTTTCGGAATTTCATTGTAAAATTGGTAAAATATTCAAAAGTAGAAAAAACTATTTCTATAGTATTAAAGTAAGTTTTTGAGTTTCTTGCAATTTTGTATCAATATTCTCCATTGAAAGTGGACAAGGTTAAGGCTAAGACTTCTTGTCGGCTATATTGGATTTATGACGTCAGAAGCGAGGGATGACATGCTGATGAAAGTTGCGTGTCATTTCTGAATAAAAATAAATATAAGCGAAAGAGCATTTGAGATTGCTTGAGTACACTTGTAAAATTGTCCGAAAGGTATTCATTTCTCTTAATGGTCAAGAAATAATCGTATAATAAATGATGAAATGATGAAATAAGTCTGTTTTGTCTGCATTTATTTCACTATTTGTTATACGATTATAATCGTCAAGGGAAAGGGATATCTTTTGGACAATTTTACAAGTATGCTCAAACAGTTCCAAGTGCTATTTCGTCCATATTTATCTTTATTTAGAAATAGCACGTAACTTTCGTCAATATGTCGTTCCTCGCTTCTGACGTCACAAATTCAACCCGCGGCGAGGTATAAGGAGCCTTAAGCGACGTATCGTTACCTGAAGCCACTATAACATATTTTATATATAGCTTCACTTCCACTCCGCAAAAAATCTAACCAAACCTTACCCTACAGCGTTGTGAGAATGTTGGTTGTTAAAATGTACGTGCATAAATGTATTAGGTAGGTGTACAAATTAATTCGTGGCTTTTTTTAGAAATCGATTGGAGTTTGTTGGGTCACACCAAGTTATTCTGCAAACTCCAAGTTGTGTTTGACAAAGATTTTCTTGCAACAGCTGATTCAATTCCTTGTTTTCGATTTTTTTCTAGTGCTCCAAGATCTTCTTGTTCGAAAAGAATGAAATTATCATTTCGAAACTTTTGATATTACTTTTTATATGTACCGTAAGCCATTACATTTTTCTTTAAAGCAGAACAAATCATTTTTTTGGTCTCAAGAACATTTTTTCAGTTGAAATGCAGAAAGAATGCAGTGTCTGATATGCTGCTTATCGGGCGATGTCGTGTTCATTACTGCTTTGTAAAGTTATGTCGTCCGCAACATCCAGTTATATGATGTTTTTGCATTTTAAGAGTTGGTATTCTGAAAACAATGCGGCAGATGAAAGATTTGAATTTAGAATGAAGTTAGAATGAATTTAGAATGAAGTTATAGTCGAGTAATTGTAAGGGTCACAAATTAATTTTTGTACATCTAATACATTTTTTAACAACTAACATTGTCACAATACTGTACTCTCTTAAAGTGAATCAATGAATAGTCACTGATATCTGAGCAGTTTCAGTGCTATACTTATAACTGCAAATCAGTGTATATTCACTGCTCTCAATGATGTTTCACTAATTTACTTTAAAAGAGTAGGGTCAGGTTAAATTTTTAGCGAGGTGGGGTGCCTCCATCCCCACCGAATATATATTTTCTGCTTTCTTTTTCTTATTATTACACATTCATATTTTCTAGTTTCTAACTTTGACCATGTCAGTCATCCCTAGAATTGATTGCAAACACACCACTCAAAAGTCGAGATGGAGAACAATTTCGGGCTTTGACCAAAACGCTTGGCTGTTCCGCACATTGACCAGTCAATCCTGGGAGATCCCGCGCTACGGACTTTGGCCATAACATACGTATCGTTCTCTCTCCACCACACTTTTCCCTCTGTCCGCAGTCAGCGCGAGTCGAGGCGCGAGTAACCCACCTGTACATGATGTAGCTGCGCAAGTTGACGGTGCTGCAGCGGATTCGGCGGCGGCGTGCTCGGCGAGCTGACGACCTGAACGGTTCCGTGCTGCTGCAGGTACGGTTCCAGGAAGACATCGCTCCTGCAACACGAGAAGGGGAGGGGGGGAGGGTTAATAAAAATTGCATGCCGCCGTGAGCGCGCGCGACTCGGGAGCCGGGAGGGGAGGACAAAAAATTACCCTCGCCCGTCCCTCGTCAATTAGATCGGCCGGGTTTTACGACGGGTTTACGACGCGGCGCGGCCGCCGTTACGCAAATGTGGCACGCCGCTGGTTTTCCCACGCGAGAAGGCGCCCACACGCGCCCCGATAACGCATCGGCCCGCCAGGCAAGCGGCCGGGGCCGGCCCGGCCGGTGCATGCGATCAATCGTCGCGACCTGCTGCAACCGCCGCGACTGCGATCGCAGCTGCAACTGGGTCGTCGCGCGCGAAATCGCTCCGGCTTGGCGGGCGAGAACGACGATCTTGCTTTCTTATCGGTTGTCGACCGTGCGACAACGGGGTGGACGGAGACCCCGCAGCGGATCTGAGCGGATGGAAACGCTGCTTCTTCCACCTAATTTAACCCGAAAGCTCGGAAGTCGCGTGGACGTGGACGCGCGCACGCGCGTTTCTTTGCGCTCCCCAAGAACCGACGGATAAAGCCGCCCTCGTGGCTCTTTCCCTTCCCCCCTCTCCCCCTTTCACTCCTCTTCGCGCGACACTCGTTATGTGTCGACGGCGAGAGAGCTCGGGTTATTAGGGAGGACGGGAAAATTGTCGAGGGAAAATTCAGAAGTTCGGCGAGCAGAGATCGCGCACACTGGTCTGGACTTGATTCTCTTGAGAGTTTTGATTGAAATTACGCACTGACACCCACGCGGTTTTACTCCGGTTGGCTCGCTTCTCCTACGTTGATTAAATTACTTTTCAGTTGTACAACAGATTATTAGACTTCCCGGAAATCAATAGCCGATCTGACTTGTGGTTTTCGAATTGTTTCTTATGAAGTACTTTCATTTGCTTTTAAGCCTGATCTACAATGTGCTCTTTGCTTCTTTTTCTTTATCTCTTCCTGACTCAAACCTTAAGCTTTAAACCAGAGAAAGATAGAAGACAAGAAAGACAATGCAAAGAGCATATTATAGATTATCAGGCTTTAAAACTGATACCTCACTTGTTTTCTTCATGCTAATTTAATTCACGCACTTGTTGTTTCTATTATTTCTTGGTAGTTCAAGAATACTTTAGTGAAAAGGGACTCGTGCATTATTTCGTTGCACGAGTTCCAACTGAAACATAACGTTGTGTCCTCGAATGTACAATAAGGGAGACCGGGTATAATTGTTCCAGGAGGTATGTCGGCTATGTGTTTCGTTTATATATTTATCGTAAGAGTAACAGCGGAAACGAAATCGCAAAATGTTTCTTTTAGAATATAGATGTTTTTCTGTGAGTTTCATTAAAATCGGAATAATATTTAAAACATTGAAAAATTGATTTACAAGCAGCTAAGTGCATTTCCTCGAAATTTGGTATTAATATTCTTCACCATGAATGAATAAACTTAAATACCATGTTATCAGTTAGTTTCCTGCAAGTGTATACAATTATAGGTAATAAAAAGGTTTTTCATTCATAAAATGATTCGAAATCGAGCATGTAGACGAATGAACTAAAGTTGGTCACTATTTAAAGACCGGCAAAGCTGTGGAGACCTCTTGCGGAAATCTCGAAAGTAAATCTATAATCAGGCCTTATAATTTATATGTGGCTTTCTTACCTCCAAGTTGTTAGCTAGCTTGACCCAATACTAGGATAAGAAGATGCAGCATGTTCGTAATTTAGTTATTATAATAGAAATTATATAGTTTATAGAATTGTTGAGAACATCAAATCATAAAAGAAAGTTGCCCCTATCATATTTATACAGTCAATCGTAACAATTAGTTGCGCGAGAAGTTGAAACTTCGAGATTCTGAAGAATGTGACATCTAGCCCCGACTCCTCTATTCTCTGGTAGAATATATTTATCTTCAAAAAAAATGTAAAGAAGTCAGCATTTATGAAGTGTTTATGATGATGTGATGACAAAGTTGTTACTATTTATAAGCAAAAATTGAAGACAATTGTTGAAACAAGTTCACGTGTAATTATGCAGAAATTATCCAAGGAATTCGGAACTACGGTTCCGACAATTTTGGTACACTTGAAACAAATTGGGGAGATGAAAAAGCTTGATAAGTGGATTAGACGCACGAATTGAACAAAAATAAAAAAAAGGAGCGTCACTATGAGGTGTTTTCACGCAATAACAACGACCCATTTTTCAATCACATTGTGACGTGTGACGAGAAATGGATATTGTACGATATCCGTAAACGCGCTCGGCACAATGGCTCGATGGTCATGAATCATTCAACCATTTCCCAAAACCAAAATTGCATCAAGGGAAGGTTATGTTAACCGTTCAGTGGTCTACGAGTGGTATAGTCCGCTTGTCAAATCCCGATGCCACCATCGCGAAGGAACACATTGCAATCAAACTGACCAAATATATGAGAAATTCTGCACAGTAGAACTGCAATACGCAGAGAGAATTTGCATGCACAAAAGGTTGTAATATCCAAAAGCGAAATACAAGGCAAAGTTCGTTATACCTTTATTTCAGGCGCCTTCATTCTGAAACACCAGACTGCGTAAGCCGGTTCCATTTTTCTTTCTGTACATGTATATGAAAAGGAAGAGAAGTGAAAGACGCGGAAAAATCAAATTGACCCGACGTGAGTGCTTATCGGTTAAACTAGAGATGACAATGGCAAGGGCGGCTGGAGGGTGGGAAGGCGGGAGCGTACGGGGGTACGTTCCTGGACCAACGGGGCGATGCCGGTCGTCTGCGAGGTCGGGGGTTGCCATGACGATGGGGGGTTCTCAACACGTGGTGGTCCCAGCGAGCGCCGGCGACGTTTTTGCGTATTAACGAGCCGCGGGGTGCATTCGGTGCATTTGGCGCGTCGCTGGAAAGGGGTTGCGCCCCTCGGGGTGGGCTGCATGGCGCGAGAACAAGGGCGCAAAGTGGAGTATAGCGGCGGCCCTTTGCGCCTTCTTCTTCGCGCTCCGGGGGGAAGGAGACGCTCCGCTCGTTCCTGTCGCCTTCTGGAAGACGCCGCGCGCGGAAGTCTCAGCGACAAATTAGCATCGACCGTTATTTAATTACCCGGAGCGCGGGACACGCTGCCGCGCGCCACACTCGGCTGCGCCGCAATGCGCTCGCGGTCGAGACGGGCAACGCGCGGGTAATTAGCCGAGACGCGTGTGATCCTCCCGTCGCGCTAGGAATTCGCACCTCTTCGCGATTATCGCGCTCGCTGGAATGCAAAGAACAAGAAGATGAAGGGAACAATCGCGAGAACGCCGACAAGCTTGTCCTTCTTCTTTTTCTTCTTCTTCCTTTTCTTTGTAATGGCCGGTTCTGTTAGCAAGATGCCAACTTTAGCACATTCGCCACTACGATTTATTCTCATCGCAGACATTACATTTATTTCTATATAATTGTGTGGAACAGACTCGGCTTATATACAGGGTGTCTCACTCTCCTCTGGGCATTTTGTGGGGACGTAGAACAGGTTGAGGTGAATATAAAAGTCCTGCATCGTTTTGCGATATTCGCAATAATTATCGAGATATTAATTGTAGAAAACTTGTAAATGATCATGTAGAATATGGTAAATGAGTTACAGTAGCGACGACTGCCGTCGTGTATTTATACTTTAGGTTAAATTGAACAAAAAAGTTCTGTACTATTTTCATTCATTAAAGAAGATTATTGCACGATTTTGCGTGATAATACACTCATCTTCTTTAATTAATAATTAAAAATCTATGTGATTATTTGCAAAATGGTAGAGGACTTTTTTGTTCAATTTGACCTAAAGTATAAGTATACGACGGCTATTATAACTTATTTATCATATTCTTCATTTACAAATTTTCTACAATTAATATCTCGATAATTATTGCGAATATCGCAAAACGGTATAGGACTTTTATGTTCCCCTCAACCTGTTCTACGTTCCCATAAAATGCCCGGAGGAGAATGTGAGACACCCTGTATAGGCGGATATACAAAGAAGAACGTCGTCGTTATGCATATGTAATGTTGGTAACGAACGTGTTAAGTAAAATTGAAAATCTTGAGTGGAGATGAACTTAAGGTGAGAGATCGGTGCGTCGTATATGTGTGACGCTGGTGATGAACGTGTTAAGTGAAAGCCATTCTATGTAAGTCTCACTATAGACCACATTGTTTAAGGTAGTTGTATTATGAAACGGATTTCACAAGAATTTGATGAAAGAAACCCGCACAAAACCTATGGAAAATGGTTTTCGGTCAAATGGGTTTCAGTCAAATTGACTGAAATTTCACTATGTTATAGTTTTCGCCATTCTGATAAAAAGTTATCATTGCACCAAGTCCCAAAAGTCAATATTTCCCAAGATATAAAGGTAAGATATCAAAGTAGTGAAATATGGTCATCCGCAGTAATAAGACGTATGTTATAAGTATAAGTGATATATTGATATTTATTCACGAAATAAATAAAAATCGATTTTTACATATATATATGTAATAAATATTTAGTTCCGCAATATATATGTATATGTATATACAGGGTGGGGCAAAAGTATCGGACCGGTGAAATATCTCGAAAAATATAAGTTTTACAAAAAACTGTTTCAGATCTTAAAAATATTGCGGAACTAAATATTTATTACATATATATGTGTAAAAATCGATTTTTATTTATTTCGTGAATAAATATCAATGTATCACTTATACTTATAACATACCCCACACAGCACAGAAATTTCAAAAAGCTTTCAGAAAGATTTCAGGAAGATCTCAGAAAGGTTCAATGTTTCTGAAACCTTTCTGAAAGTTTTTTGAAAACTTACTCTTACTACTGCGGATGACCATATTTCACTACTTTGACCCTTTATATCTTAAATATTGACTTTTGGGATTTGGTGCAATGATAACTTTTTATCATGGCGAAAACTATAACATAGTGAAATTTCAGCCAATTTGACCGAAAACCATTTTCCATAGGTTTTGTGCGGGGTCCTTTGTATATACACAATTTGTATATTATATATACACTGAGATATGTTCTAATTATCTGTCCAATTAGAGGAAGATTGATTATTCGAGGTTTGAGATATTTGCAATTAAAGTTGACATTTTTACACATGTTAGTGCGCTATTTTTTATTTCTATTTTTAATATCTTGAACTGTATCTAGAAATGCGATGAAAAATTATGATATTAAATTATTATAATATTACATCAATAAAAAATGGGGAAAATAAAATTTGCTTATTTTTTTTTCGTGAAAAACTTTACATAATGTTGGGCGCTAACAATTTTGCTCTGCGCACGATTGTTATATTTTTTTTTTAACGTGAAAATCACTGTTTCAAGGATTTCACGGAAGAAGGACATAGCTCGATCTAGGATGGATCGATAATATCATATTGACGGAATCATTATTTTGCCAATATAAAAAATTTGGGGAGAACCCAAAATAAATGTATGTAATTATGTACACTGGACCTCTCTTAAAATGTTAAGCAGAATGAAATATTATATTTAAAACTTAATTAGTTTGATAATTTTACTTAATAAACTTCGAAATTTTCAGAAGACGCAATGTCAGTAATATCTAAATTATAAATTCCTATTTTCCATAGATCTACGATAAATCTATTTGATCGAGATATTTAAGATGAATGAAAAGAAAAATGACTAGAATCGTGAATTGTTATTCCATACTCATAATTTAGAGAGTCAATAATAGCTTTGTTACAGATATGTGAAAATTAACTTTCACACGATAAGATTTTGCTCTAAAAATAAATCAGATCCAAGGACCCTGTCTAGATCGGATTTCCTTAAAGAAGAGAGACGCTACATTTCTCTTTAATTAAATTCTCCCGGCGAAACTGAGCGCGCTTCCTTCTTTTCTCGCCGCGATTTCAGATTACCGGCAGTATGTGTTGATAAGGCAGGGGACGAGGGATTTACGGGAGATGAAAGTTCAAGCCCTCACGTCTCTCCTCTCGGACGAATGATCAAAGGGCGCAGTATGCGGACGACAGGCAGCCGTGTAAATGTCCCGAGACGTTTTCGATGTTTTCGTAAACAAGGAGTCGCGAATTTGAATACCCGCCTCCTCCTCCTCGCTCTTTCATCCGTAGACGGAATCATATCATTATCATACGCGAAAGCCTGTGACGCCAGTCGCCCTGAAGACGGAGAAGGAAGGACGAGCGAATCGCGTTCCCTCCGGGACATTCTTGGAATTATTTCGCGGAACATTTTTATAAGGATTTCATATGTTTCCGTGAGATACGCTTCCGTTGCACTCGCTTTGATTGCGAGACAAGATTCCCGGCGAAAAGAGAGGGAGAGAGAAAGAGTACGTGTAGGAGATACTAGAGTTAGATGCCTTATATTTTAGGATTTTGAAGTTACAATTTCTTAGACAACTAATTATTGAGGCTGATTGTAATAAATTATCCGAAAAAAATTAACAAACGGATATTTCCGATCAAAATACGGATGATTTCTTATATCCCATCAGGATATCCGATTAAATTTAAGCGAATGTTTTCGGTTATAGTGGCATCTCATTAAATAAACTGATCAAAAAGTTATGAACCGATGTTTCTCATCGGATGTTTCCTAATTGGATACAAAAATTTGTCGGTATCTTGATCGGAAATATCCGTTTGTTAATTTTTTATCGAATAATTTCTCTCAGTGTATAAACATGATAGAAGTAATCTTATTCTATGATTAATGTCCATCACGATCCATATATTTTGCTTTGTAATAACCAAAATACAAATATGCAGCAACGTAGCCTTCTTTCGCTTTATATCTTGTCTTGATTTATACTGCAATTCTAGACGACTCGTAACTTGTTTTCGTAAGACTCGTAAGAACTTATGAGTAGATCTGCAATTTTATGCGGACCATATGTACGTCATACGATAACTCGTAAATATCTACGATTTCTAGTAAATCTTACGACTAACTAGAAGTTGTCAATAAAGTTACGAATATTGTGAATTTTACCAAAATTACAATCAATTCGTAAGCTATGATTTACACGTATATTTGCTTAGAATTGCCCAGTTACTCAGTTACGTATTAGTTACCCAGTTACGCAGGATAAAGAAGGTCACGTATAAAACATGCATCCTGATTAATAGTTTCAGAGTCTCCCTGAAAGGTCTCCATAGCCCTCCTACCGGCCTTTAATTATGGGCCAACTAATTTCACCTCGTTCTCTTGTATGCTCAATTATTTTGTGAATGGAATTGCATTTACAAGAAACCTTTATATCATATACTTGCAAGAAATTTCATTTTAGCTAGTAACACATCGTTTAATCTTATTCAGACACGGTGGAGAATGTTAATACAAAATTTCGAGAGACTCGAAAATTTATTTTGCTATTACCAAATCAGTTTTTTTCTGTTTCTGAACTGTAATATTATTCTGATCTTAGTGAAACTCACAAGTAAACCTACCCAAGTGTTACACTCCGATTTTGATAAGATTTAATATGCTGTAGTCTAGGTATAATAAGAGAAACGTTAATATATTGTTTTATATGTGCCCATAGGGTCGGTAAGAAAGTTTTTTCGAAAATATTATTTTTTCAAAATTCCTTTTCCCCCCCTTAATTTTGTAGAATCTGAGTGCATTGTTATAAAGCTCATTAAAACTCATAAAACTTTTATTTGAAACTTTTTTTTGTATTATTTACATTTCCGTTAATATTCGTTCAGAAATATTAAAATCGATTTTTTTCAAGAGTGTGTTTCACTCTTTTATGGGTACATATAAAACAATATGTGCCTCTTATTTAGAGTACAGCCTAGACTACAGCATGTTAAAAGCTTATCAGAATCGGAACACTTACTGTAACACTTGAGTAGGTTTACTTGTCAGAGAAGAGTATTTATGTAAAGAGCCATTTCACGATTTTGTACCTACTATTCTTCTTAAGATAAGTAAAAAGAAGCACATGTGCCACATACCACTGGAGCCATATAGCCCCAGCCCCCCAACCTATGTGTGTGTGTGTGTGTGTGTGTGTGTATATGTGAGAGAGAGTAAAGGAGAGAGCTCGACACGGGGTTTATCTATTCAAATATAGGAGAATCGCAATCTGGTTTCGTATTCAAAGCACGCGAAGCTTTACCCAAGAGCGATTCCAGACGTCGGGTCGCCTCGTTACAATTGGAATGCCGCCAAATCTCAACTGTGCGTTACACGCGCGTTATACGTGTGTATGTGTGTGCATGAAGTAGTGGTACCGCGAAATTCACGGTGTCACCGAAATCGCGCGATTCGTCTGCGAATCCGGACGCGCGCGCTGCATAAACATCGCGATTTCCGAGGCCATGAAGCGATCTTGCGATCTCACCTCGATTAATATCGTTGCATTCACTTAACTCGCGAGTGCACCTTTCTTTCTTCGTCCGTCACGGAAGCACTGCCGCGTATCGAAGCGCCGACAAGCGTTGCCGTGCGTTTTCGCCGCGTCATGATAATCGAGTACGTGGAAAAGTGCGGCGGAAAGCGGGCTAGTGGTGTAGCGCGCGTTCTCTTAACGGCTTTCAGTCACGAGAGGAACAACCGCTCGCGTGAAAGGGGATTGGAAAAGTTGTCGATTATGATGATCATCGAGCGGAAAAATACGCCGCTATAACCGTCTCGTCCCTTTTCCTCCGGCCGTTTTCTCCGCTTCTTCCCCCCCGTCTCTCCCGCCGCCCCATCTGTCATCCGACGGGAAGTTTTTTCATCGCTGAGTGAAAAGGACTATTGACGGCGCGGCGATGTTTTTGCGAAAATTAAGGAAGACGAGGAAGAGTCGCGCGAGATTTACGCGGACGATGCCTTCGCTGCTCGTTTGCGCGCGCGGAATGGCTGCTGGGCAATTTTTTACGGCGTTGTGTAGTCGTAGGTGTCGTGTTTAGCGATAAACGCGGCTTAGAGTGGCGAAAAATATAATACAAAGCTGGCTGATAACAGACGAGTGCTGTATTTAAGCGAAGAATTATACCAATTAACCCTACAGTCGTCGCATGGAGTTTTTAAGAGAATATTATATTTAAAATAGTCTTTTCTTGTATTTTATATTTATACATTTATATATATTTTTCTTATATTTTACATGAACCGAGAAACCTAATTAAACAAAGAAAATATTTAAGTTCTCAACATAAAAGATATAAAATAATTTTTTATATTGGGATCTCTCAAGATCCCATGCGTCGACTCGTGTTCGAAAAGTAGCGCGACGACTGTAGGGTTAAAGGAGCGCCCTATTTGAAAATTTTATTGACAAAATAATGATTTGCATTGAAAAAAATTATTTGATAAGAAATTAACAAACGGATATTTTCGATCAAAGTAACAATAAATTTTTGTATCTGACCAGGAAACATCCGAAATATCGGTGATAAAATGTTATTATGATCGGAAGTATTTGATTAAATTTAATCGGATATAAAAATTTATCTGTATTTTGATATCGGAAATATCTATTTGTTAATCGGATATATTTCTCTCTCAGTGTGGTTCTGCAAAGTTTACGTCGTATATTGGTGATACAGAATTACACACGACGCTTTTACACGATGAAAGCGCGCGCAAAAATGAATTGAAGCATTACTCAATATATGACGAAAACATGAAAATATTTCAAAATTGTCGTGTCGAGCTATCAGTTGGCGTAAATATTTTCCTGATGCAAAAGTTTTCCAGCTTTGTATGCGCAACGTGTGTTTGCTCAATTCAGGAAAATTTCACGAAAACATCAGGAAAAATAAACACACGCTGCTGTACTTTTATATACACAGAAGATCAAAAATATACAGAAAGTTTGCAGAAAAATGTTTATATATTCATGGTTTGGTTTTTCGCTGAATATGGTAAAAACGAAGCAGTATACGTTTATATGAGATCTACATATAAAAAATAGGAAGAGGAATGTATTTGTGACAATCACTTCTATGTCATCGATATCCTTCCTGAATTCATCATCTACTTTAGCATTTTAAATGTGCAGCATTGCAACAATATGCGAATGACTCGCGTTAAGACGTGTAACAAATGTTTCAATTCTAGTTTTGGACACTTCTCAACAATGTAACGTTTAATACAAAATCAAAATAATGACGCAAAGAAAATGTAACTATGTAATTAAGATTTAATATAACTATGTAATTAAGATAAATAATGTAATAAGATAAAATATAACTATGTAATTAAGATTTAAGAACTATGGGTTTATTTATTTATTTATTTATTAAGTACTATGGATTTCCATATAATAGAACATTTCTTAGAATCTAATTAGGACTCAACTCAATTATCCAAAATGATTATGGGATTTGGGGAAGAGGTGTAAAGTTTTAAATATGCGATTCTAAGTGCGAAAATTCAAAATTTTCCTAATATACTTTTCTGGTTTTCACTTTATTTTAGAATTGGATACAACGTATGTTGATTTTTTAGATAACTTCATTATGTAGTAAAATATTAAAAAATTGTTTAAAAAATATTTTACTTTATTTTAATTTCAATTTTTTATTCTATTGAGTACAATAGTTGGTATAATAATGAGATTACTTGTTTAATTCCATGAAAATATGCCGACTGATAAAAGAAGCGCAGGTTTCTAGCTGTGTTTAGTACAAGAATGAGATTTCTAATTGAATAACCAATGTGTTCTAATGAAATATGGAACAAATTTTGGAACAAATTTGAACATTCTAACTGCAATCTATGCTGCATTCGGTGAAAATTTTGGGAAATTCCTATGCTAATATTTGCTTGAAAAGGTGAGACGATGAGATATGGAATCCAATATGTACGTCAAAAAAGAAAAAAGCAATCACATAGTCGTCTGTCAATCGGCTGTCACTGAAGTGGCAGATTGTCTCGTATTGACAGCGCGACGGGATTTTCACGCTTGGATATGGAGACTATTGGAATCCCAGTTTCACGGGCTTCTGCCGGCTAGAATTTGGGAAATTTTTTGGCGTTCCTTCAATCTCTCTGGCGATTTATTTCGCGGCGGATTTATACCAGTGATCGTCGCGGGCGACGTGTCGTTACAGCGCGTCGCGTGGAATCGTCGATTCTGATAAGCGAACTTAATTAACTCGTCGAACAGAGAGGGACAGCTTCCGCCAATATCCGGTATTGTCCGCCGGGGAGAAAGGATGAGACATCCTCTCCCCCGCCCACCGACTCCGCGATGGTCGATTTAATCTCTCTTGATTAACCACCATCCGATCCCACGGTGGCGCCCGATAACTCGGTTATGTTCGACACAAGCGCAGCTACTGACGCACACATATGCATCAGCGAGAGACACGCGAAGTCTCTTTTCCTTCGGGAGAGTATCGCGCTCTCGCTCTCTCTTCCGTTGTTTCGGCGCACAACTCGAGAAAGAACTTTCTGCCCGAAGTTTCGAACTACTTTCCTCGGCGCGATCGTACATCACACCGTCGTCGAGGCGCGCAACATCCGACGAATCGGTCGGAAGGAATATCTCGTCTCGGGGATGATGTAAGAGAAAGAAGCCGGGGGGTGAGGGATGATGGCCGGAGCAGATCGATGGAAAAAGTACACGGAACACGCTCGTGAATTAGCCCTTAAATTAAAAGAGACCGAGGAAGGGCGGCGAACAAAGCACCCCACATCTCTGCTCACTTTTCCTCTTCCCCTTCTTCATCGTTACACGGAGATCCGATTGAATTCTGGTCGCTGCGCAATGAGATCTTCGATTGTTCTGTTTTATTTTCAATCGCAAGAAATAGGAGCGACCAATGGGAACATCGGTACAGTTATTAGAGCGTTAAGAAAGCCAAAAGAAGTTGCGTTTTTAGATTTTAACGCTCTGATAATCGCCTTTAAACTTTCATTAGATGTGTTTACTTCTTCTCATTGGAGATCTAAGGACCTTATGATTTCTTAACTTCTGTTTCTCCGTTTGCGGAATTTGTGATGTGTTTGATTAATAGAAATAATTAATTAATTAATTCTCTTGTTAATTCGTATAATTTCTCTTTTTTTTACTGAAGAAAAATTTGGTAAATCGTCAAGCCTGGATTATAGTTACCAGATGCTTTGGTGAAACAGTTTCAACTTTTTTTTAGATAAATATGATCAAATAATTTGATTACAGAACTAATATAGTGTGAAAAAAAATACTTGCAAATTCATTTATAGAATGTAAAGTTTATTTCTGTGAAATAAAGTTTATTTTTAAACTATGTATTAAAGACTCTGAGATATATAATCTAGTTAAAATTTATTTCTGTGAATAAACTTTATATTCTACAAATATATTTTTGAATATTTTTTTTCACTAAGAAAAAAAAATTTTTAAATATATTTCTGGAATATAAAGTTCATTCACAAAACTAAACTTTATTTCACAGAAACAAACTTTATATATCTACTAAATAACTTTATCTACTAAATAAATTTTTAATTTTTTTCCTCAATGTGATATTTCTTGACAAGGTTTGATGACTATTATTAATTTATGTGTAATGTATATTACCAATCGATTAAATAAAATTATATTGTTTAATAATACCACATTATGTGATAAATATACGAAAAATGTAAAATCAAATATTTTAGTAATTATTGCCACATTGTTTGGTATTATTAATTGGTTCAACTAAATGAAAAATTTGTTTCACTAATTATTTTGTAATTATTACCAGAGACGATTACTATATTTGATATAAACTATTACCAAATATTGCATTGAAATCCTCAACCGAATGCTTTTGTTCATTATACAAAAAAAATATTCTTGTTTTAAATATATTTTTATATGTTTACATAATCTTAAAATGAGATTATTTAACATTAAACGAAGATAAGTTACTTACATTAATACATTTATATGATTCACTAAGAAAAATATTTTCTTAGGGAGGAAAAGCACAAAATATTGGATTGAGAATATGATATTTTTTAATGTCGGAAGAAGATATCATTATTATTCAAATAATCATATATTATACTTCTTATGAAACTATCATAATATTTATAAAATTGTAACATTGTTAAAATTCAAGACTTCAAAATTCTTCTAACAAAATTATATATCGTTGTTCATGCATAAAACAAATTGTTAACTTGAATATGTTAGTTTTAAATAAACAGTAATTTTGTCTGCATATACTTTTCTTTCCAAGAGCTTCGAGATTTTTCAGAGTCGCGAGTCTTCCAAAATGGATTCGAGAACGAGCTCAACGTGAAGGGCGCAAAAAATTTCGATATAAAAAGCGACACACGAGCGCACCGTGCTGAAACGGCCGGTAATACTTAGCGAATGGGACGAGTGTCGCGTATTACAGCGAGAGTAACACAAGCTGGCACCGGTTTCAGCTCGGCCGGTCTCGGAGACTGAAACCCAAGAGACGGCTCTCCGGCTTCGGTTTCGCGCCACTCTACAAGAAGAAACCGGATAAGGTCGACGCACGGAAGGAAGTCACTCTAAACACCTGACTTCTGTTCCCTCGCTCCCCGGCCTCTTCCGTCTTGCTTCCTGCCTGCCTGCTTGCCAACCAGTCTGCCTTCTCATCCCTTTCGTTCGCGCGCACGTGAACGCGCGTGCACGCGTCCCGCAGGCGGAATTTTCGTGTCTCTTCCCGACGTTATTTCCATCTCCTTCCGTCTGAATGTTCCAGTTCTCCTCTACGCGTTCGGCTACGCCGTGGGAAATCCGCACGAATCGATACTTGAAGACGCGGATTGAAAAATGAAAAGCTCCGCGAATGCAACGTCGGCGAAATTGCATTTCGCTCGAGAAAATGGTTCCGACGTACGAGCCAAAAATTGAATTTACCGGGTAAATACAGTGGAAGGGAGAAAGAAAACGCAAGAAAGAGAGAGAGAGAGAGGGAGCGAGTACGCTGATGTCATTATCCTTATATTTCTCCGTCGACAGAGAAGCGGAATTTAATGGCGCGTCGGAATAACGGCGAGTGATCGATCGACAATGAGCTCGCTTTGTCGTGCTTTGCTCTCTCTGTCGTCTCCCACCTTCTCTCCTTCTCTCTCTCTCCTCGCTCGCTCTCTATTTATCACGAATGTCACCCGGTAGGTCAATCCCTTCTGGATGGACCGAGAAAAGCGGGCCGGCCCCACTTACTTTCAGAGAGCTCGCTCTCTCGACTCCTCGGATATCGGACCGCGTTTTTCTTTTCCAAAACGATATGGAACACCACATACAGGATGGCGTCTTGTCGCGGGCTGAGTAATCCCCCTCAACCAACGGAGTTACAACTAAAAGCTATCTCTGAAGAATTCACGACTATAACTATACCGCATACACTATATTAAATTCAATATATGAGTCGAGAATCGACAAAATTGAAGATATCATATTTTATTTACATAATATTAATCAATATTAATATCCTAATCTGCCAAAGTGGATCTCTAACGATTTTTAATTTGGAATTTTCTACAAGCTAGTGGAATGAGAATTTCTGTTTTCTGCGCTAAAAAAAGTTACAGTTAGAGAAATATTAGGAAAAATCAAAGTTCATAGGGAAACATTAGGTTTAAGTACACTTCAATTATTTGTCATATAAGAAAAAAGTGAATTTGCTTTGGGGTTGTTTCTGTCCCAGTGTGCCACAATGAGTAGTTAAAATGTAAAATAAAGATGATTTTTCGTTATATTTTGGTTCTCATTATTAAATATAACTTATAATAAAAATCCTACACAAGTAACTTATTTTTGGCTATATATTATACGTGATCAAGTATCATTAAACTGTAACAGTAAAAGATCAAAAATTCAGGTATAACTAATCTCTTTATAATACATTAATATACCGTAAAAACTTGAAATTATTAATGATTTTATTCGTCTCTTGACTGAAAAAATAATATATTTTCGTATATCCAAATAATTTTACTTTCTGAAAAATTGAAATGTGTAATATTTTTTTCTTGAAAGTTCACAAGTGTCGATAAGAAAATTCTAGAGTACTAATTTCTTAAATTCATTTGAGGAAAGTTACAAATTTCTTAAATCCATATTTTCATCGCGTTTTTCTTTATATTTGTAATAAAATTAAATACTTGAGTGAAAATTTGCGAATATTTCTTTATATAATTCTATATTTTACAGATATCGAAATATATTCATAATTTTTCATGCAGATTTTTATTAATGCATTCACGAAATTTAAATAAACGAAAACGAGGGCGATCCCAATGTGTCAGATTAATATGTCAAAGATATGTGTGTCATGAGGATTAAATATCGCACGATGTATTTATTTGTAGTGTATATGGAAAACTGAGATAAATAGTTCAACTTTACGCGGCGACAAATCCAATTTCAATAAGTTGGGCAAACACCAACAAGACATCGTTTTCGGCCGAGAATCCATGCAAAAACCTTTATTGTTTACTGGTGATGTCTTATTTACTTAACTGTTGTTTGAACTATAATCTCTCTATGGCTGCTCGACCTGTCTTTTTCTATGCAAGTAATACTCAATTTACGATAACATTTAACTAAAATAGTATCTCTATATTAGTTTATACTAATTGCCTTGCTCTTTAATCAGCTAGGCAAAGTTATCAGAAATTCGTACAGCACCTTCCACTTTACGAATTAAGAAGCTTTACGAATTTCTGATAGCTCAGCCGTGGCTGAGTTGTCAACTAACGATTAATTTAAGGAATTAATAATTGATCCATCTCCCCTCGCGCGCTACCGATTAGCCAACTACTACTCCATTTATTTTAATGAGGGAATATCTAATTAGGAGCGACTCAGTGCCAAGTTGCTCCACTCCTTGATGAAGTAAATTGAAATGCTTACGAAACGCATTGGATGCAAATTCACAAAAAACGCAGCTCCAACCTGGAAGTAAATCTTATCATTTCTTCATTTTGCATAAATATCAATATAATTGACAGATTGATGGCTCTGAGAGATATACAATTAAGTAATGTAATATTATAGACCCTTAATATCATGTTTTTAAAAATAATTGACTGATTACACGCGAACAAGTTGCGATTCGAGTTGACCAGTCCACATTTGCGGTATTCAGATCGAGATAACACACATATCAATGAAAGATATAAAAACCGGGCAGCTGTGTTTACATAATGGACACGGATACGTGATAAGAACATGAGTGATTATCTGTGCGCCGCGAGGCGTCTCGAGGAGGCTGAGTCTTTGTCGAAACGGTTCCTCGTCGCGACTCTGGCGCGCTTCCAGAGGAAGATGTCGCCGAGGCACCTTCCTTTCGCCCTGTTGTAAAACACCAGCTATTCGGCGCAACATCTCCGTCTCTTCTCGGCGATGACAAACGACGCGTGCACGCTGGAGTCGGCCAGCTTCCGAAAGCGAGCGAGCAAACACAATGAGACGTGCGGCTGATACTACACGGCTCAAGGAAGGACACGCGTTATTCCCGCGACGCCGTTCGGAGGATCTTCTGGTCCGGATATGTACTTTCAAAGGACTCTCTCCTTGCGACTCGATGTATTCGCGAAGAAGGAAAGAGAGAACGAGGGAGAACCTGGGAGGCGGAGAAGGACAGCGAGAGGAGTTTCTCCTTTATCCCCGGAGGATTTCCAAGTCAGACTCGATTTCCAGCGTGGAAATGGGTTTCCACCGGGATCGGGACGGAGGATGAAGGAATTCCGCGCGGCGGGGTAGCTGGGGAAGGACCTCGTCAAAGCGAGGCCTCGCATTGATATTATTATCCTTCGACGTTCTCGCTAGATATCCGAAAATATTCCCCGTTACCCTTCGTCGGCGTGCGGTTCACCCCGTCTAAAGACGCGACGGGATTTTTGCGAGCTCACGTCGTTTAATTCCTCACGATTTCTCCACCTCGCACGAGGATTTTTTCCACGAGAGAAATTAGAATATGTTACAAGATTTTGCATTTTTGTCGTAAAGGAAGTCGTTCTTTAGTAAATCGGTTGCGCTGAATACAAATGTGACCCCAAAAATTGTCCATCACGTTAGGTTCTCGAGACAATAAGGATTTAAATCTTCAACAGATCTTCTTGCGAGAATAGTTTCTACAAAATTAAACTTTAAGATTTCTACAAAGTTACACTTTAAGGTTTTTTAAAATAAAAACAATAGATCGAGCTTCAATCTCCGGCCTTTTCGAAGGTTGCATATTTGGTTACATGCGTTACAAACTTATGAAAATGGCCAAAAACATGTTTTTTAGGGATTTAAATCTTTATTTTCTTGGAAAATAATGGATAGTTTTTGAGATCATATTCACACTTCGCATCCGATTCACTGAAGAACGAGCCCTAATAATGAAAGTTGACTAACAAGAAATTGGTTAAAATTTGTAACATATTATGTTTCACGAGCGCGCACCCGCAAGATGGAGGAATTTTATTGTACATGGGCGCGTTCTCAATAGAAATTCATCGAATGCGAGGGATTCGCAGTAATGGACGATAATTGAGGCGCGCAAATTTCTTCGACGATGACGTCGACGACGGGGAATCCTGTTTCCTGTGCAAACGGGGGAGATTTTCGCGAAAGGGGCATCCTGTAGCCTGGGAAGAAGAGAAAAAAAGAAGTAATAAGACTCATCCGCGTGGCCTATTCGCTGGAGTGTAAGCGGATTACGAGTAAGTAGCTTACATAAGAATAAACCGAAGGGCTTCCCCTTCCATCTCCATTCATCTTTCCTCTCTCTCTCACTCTTTTTTTTCCACCCATCGGCCACTTTGCTATCATATTTCATATTAACCGCTGATTAAAATCGATTTCCTCGCGCCGCGCAGGACGCGAGACCGCCGCGAGGTCACTTCTCCTCCTCTCGTTCCTTTTTCGTCCTCAGTCGATCGTCCAAGCCGTAGGATCGATAGATCCAGCAGGCTCGATTACACGCTTTAGTCCACGATATCAGTGTTCACGGATCGCGGCCGGAAGGCGAGTTAGATGATCAACATCCGTCATGTTGGTTCGATTTTTACGGATCCAGCCTGTGAGAAGGAGACTGAACGCTCCCATTTCCGCTTGCTTCGCGGGGATCCCCGCGTAAGACCGTCATCACCATGTAAGATCAACCAATAGTACGCGGCAATTCGACAATGAACGAGGAACGTTCATAGATTATAAAGAGTTAAGCAGAACGATAAATGCAAGCTCAGATATTGTGTATTAAAACGTGTATTAAAATTCAGTTTCTAAAAGGGCGCTAAAACCCACTAATAGAATTCCTCAAGTCAGAGTTAGGACACCGTCCGCCATTTATAGGGAAGGAATGAATGAGAGAGAAGCTGCAGCGTGTTTCGTCATTTGAAACGAATTTCTTAGAGCTACTTTTTCATCCCAATTTACTTTTTCTCTATTAATGGCGGATAAAGTCTAGTCCAATCAGAAATCACTACGCAATGTTCTAACTTTTACTTACTTTTACTTGAGGAATTGTCATGGACTTACAAAATAAACTACTCACTCTCACGAGACAGTTGATAAAAAGATTGAAGGACAGAGATCTGCTAAGTCAAGTACTTTCTTTGTCACACAGTACTCAAGTATTAATAGTTATTATTTAAAACTCGTTTCTAGTGAGATATCCAAATTTGAATTCAGAGTTAGATGAGAATTTTTCAAATTATCTTGACCTGTTATATTTATACGATCTGTTATATTTGTTCTTGTTATATTTATACGAGCAAGATATTTCGCCTTGAATAAGTAACAGGCGTCTAAGCATATTTGTCAAGGATATCTATAAATATATATCTATAGATGCCTATAAATATTTAAATAAGCCTGCAGGCTAAAGGGAAGAATCTCTTTATTTCTTCATGTCGATATACATTTAACCACAAGAGATTTATATTAAAAGTATTGTGTTAAAATAAATTAAACCTGGTTCTGTCAAAATAGTCACGATATTGGATGGCAATTTTAAAAAATATTCAAGACAGTTTGCAGGCCGAAAGGGAGAATTTCTCCTTTATCGTTTCATATCCATCTCTGCATACAACAAATTTATTACACAGATTTATTTACCTATCTTTCTTAAGAGATTTATTACACAAGTGTTATATCAAAGTAAATTATATCTGATTCCGTCAAAATACTCATGCGATATTGAATAGCAATTTCGAAAAATGCTCAAATGATCTTGCAGACCGAAAGAAAGAACTTCTTTATTTCTTTATTTCCGTCTTTACGTAACGACAGACATATTAGACAGCCTATTTAACAGTCTGACCTAACAGATTTATTACAAGCGTTATATCAAAGTAGATTATAGTTCTGTCAAAACGGTCACGCGACCGTTGGATGCCAGTTTTGTTGAAGTGTATGTACAGAGCAAAAGGAAGAACTTCTTTACCTCTTCACTCCGATCTCCGCGTAACGACCACGGCTGACCGCTCGCGTCTCCGCCGTCGTGTTCCTGCCGTTGCCATGGCTCGGATTCGTGTACAACGTCAGTATGTCGCTGCTGTTGATGTTGCCGATGATCGGCGGCAGCATCGTGGCGAAGCTGCGGGATTCCCGTCACTTCGCGCCGACGGTCGCACTTCTCTCACGACGACGATCTCACGACGCTGATCGGCGACGCGCGACGACGCATTTCACAGACGCGGCCACGCGCGTCGAGGAAGCGTTTTTCGGCTCCACGAAGGACGAGAAAGGAGGCCCGGCCCTGTCTCGGATGCCGGTCGCACGATGATCTACGGGGATTCGCCCGGTGAGAATGGATCCGTGGAGACGGATCGGCCGATCGATCGCTCGGCCGTGAAGTATCGGTTGCGAGCTGCGTCGTTGCGCGATTATCGATGGTCAACTTGTTCCGCTTTTTTGGGACGGGAATTTCGTCACGAGTAAAAGGACTGAATGGCGGTGGGAAAATAAAGCCGCTCGATGATAAGTGATGTTCCTCTCTTTCTTCCCTTCGGTTGTTTAATTTTTGTACGCTGTATTGATGCCGCTAATCGGCGTGGCTAATTGTTGTTGTGGCGAAGTGCATGAAATTCTTGTTAACATCCGCGCTTCACGAATTCTGACGTTCTCTTCGTTCAAGTTTAGGAATTTTCATATCTTTCGAGTTGTATGTATTCGAGTGTATTACAAACAAACGACAATACCGAAAATACTATAAACTTTCAGATTTATAGACATATAATGATGGAAATTTATACAATGAAACTCTACAATGTTTCAGATTATATTTATGAGACGAGTACACAAGATGTCATCACAATGATATCTATTATTTTATTTACCAATTATATATTGAGAGAAATTAATTTCGATAAGAAATTAACAAGCGGATATTTCCGATCAAAATACCGATGAATTTTTGTATACGATCAGGAAACATCCGATAAGAAATATCAGATTTATAATTATTTGATCGGTTTATCTGACGAAATGTCATTATGATTGGAAATATTTGATCAAATTTAATCGGATATCAAAATTCATCGGTATTTTGGTCGGAAATATTCGTTTGTTAATTTTTTATCGGATAATTTTTCTCAGTGTAATGATCGAGCAGCAAAAAGTTTTAGATACAATCGAATAGTTTTTAAACGACAATAAGATGGAATAATAAAAATTTCGGAAATATTCTTTTTCGAAAAAAATCAAAATTTATTTTATTTCTTTAAGTAGAAAATCTTCTTTTGTCTGTAGTATTGAAGAAATAAATTCAACAGTAGCTGGCTCTCTCATAACGCTATTTTTTCTAAAATTTAACAATAAAAATATAGTAAAAAAACATTAAAATACAGGAGATGAGAT
Organism: Odontomachus brunneus; assembly: GCF_010583005.1. Classification (NCBI taxonomy): domain Eukaryota; kingdom Metazoa; phylum Arthropoda; class Insecta; order Hymenoptera; family Formicidae; genus Odontomachus; species Odontomachus brunneus. The sequence continues at coordinate 95,281 of NW_022639614.1, read as the reverse complement.
AATGTTTGAAATACAATGTAATAAATATTGTTGGATATTCAGGATATGTTGGAAATGTAATCCATTTTCTGCAACACAAAGCTGCGTACTTTGTAATAAAGTTTTTATTACATATGTCGTATCAATTGAAATATTTCGATTTATGCTTTTGCATGCTTGTATTACTCGTCGTTGAAATTTTTTATTATTATTTTACTGCGGTCTTCTTTGCTGTGAAATAGCAATAAATATAATATCAGTTACTATTGAATTTGTTTTGGTTCTTTTTACGACACTACGTATACAAAAATATATGATTCCATTTAAAAAAGTGAAGATGACTTTGATTAAAAAAAAGAACGCTTTTGAAACTTGTTGTTGCATTTTGTTGCCATTTAAAAACTGATTAATTGCATCTAGAACCTTCTTCTATCCGATCATTGTAATTGGTAAAAATATAGTAGATACCGTTATGGAAGGAAGTAAACATACTTTCTGCATATATATAAAATTAATTATTAAATTTATATTAAATTTATATTATATATGATAATGTAAATTTTTTTGTGCTGAGATGCAGTAATAAATTTAGCAATTAAAAGTATCGCTGAGATTTTCGATTAATTTAAGATTGACACATCATATTAATTTTGCATAATGTGTTGTTTTGAATAAATTTTAATATTTTTTATACATATTTTTTGTTAATTTATGTGACAAATATGAATGCTATATAAATCACTGATATTGAACGCAATCTTCTCAGATCGATATAAAGTTGCTGCCGATAAAGCGTATCCACCTGGGTTGTTATTGAATTTTTTCCTTAAATGATTGCTTGAAACTTGATTGAACGTTACATTTTCAATGCCGTCGAGTCACATTCTCTCGCTCGCTTTTACACTCTCTCAAGCCCGGTTATTCGCCGATGCCTATAGATTGCCTGGGTCACCGATGTTCTCGAAATTTCTTTTGTATTGGTGTATTCATATAGTATGTATCTCATTAGTATATCAATCTATTCTCAGCTCTGTCTATATCCACCTGGTCCTTACACTTATTCACACACCCATTCACGCTGTCTGCTTTTATGGAGTAGAGTGTTCCTCGACCTCGCGCGTCACCGATGAGTCACAAACATGATAATAAACCCTCCTCCACAGACTGCTTGATTATTTGTTTTATATGTACCTAAAGGTTGACAGTTGATAAGATAAACAGAATTCCACCGGTGTAGTTTTCTCACATCGAATTGCAGATATTTCCGAAAAAAAAAATTGGACTTTCCAGTTAAGTCGACTTTACGCGGATGTTTATGCTTTCGCAAGCGACCGTTGTTACGAGAGAAGAGGAGCGGGAATAAGAAATAAAGATCCTCGCTTTCTCTACTTTTTAATACGATCGAGCCCGTTTGTTCGTGGCTTTACGGCCAGCCGTCGAAATAGGATAATCGCGATAAGATCGCGAGCCAATTTTTTGAGCGCAAACAAGACCATTGCGTGACGAGAACTTCGCGTTTAACCCTTCGCGATGCAGATCCCTATCTCGAGGGTGCGCGCGTTACACAAACGTAAAGTTGCGACTGTTGCAATAAATCCGCGAGAGCCCGAATGGAGTCGCGTCTGAAAACGGGAATGGGACGAGAGCCCTTTTCGCTGGGTATCACGAGATCGAATCTCGTTCTGGTGTCACAACACTGTCCCGCGACAATATTTGGGCAGCTTCCGTTAACACCTCACGCTCCAACTCCGCCGGCAATGAATTACACCGCGGACGCGGGCGTCGCTGTATCTAATTAGCCGTGACTCTTAGGGGAGCGCTCATTAATTTCGGTACTCTTTCACTCGCTATTCATTTATTTTATGTATTGCTTATCTTATAGATACTTAGGTAGGGTGCGTGCAAAATTCGCCCCATGTACCAACGCCAGATATGCAGCTCATCAGACTGAACAGGATAGTCCTGCAACTGACGTCTCGCAATCCTTGCGACAGTTATGAAAATATGCTCGCCACTAATTTTAGGAAAGCTCATTATCACGTAGTCAAAACAAGAATTTATTTTTTTCACAAGATATTGTAAAAAGATCTTATAAAGAAAATAAATTCTTGTTTTGAGTGATAATAAGCTCTTTATAATTAGTGACGAGTATATTTTCAGACAATTATCAAGGAAATATCCTTCTGAGAATATCAGGATTGCTACAGAAAATCAATTTTGAATTCCTTGACTTTTTCATAGTTTCCAGATGACAGTGGAGAATTTTCCATGACCAATATATGTAATCTTATATAATCTTCAATTTTAGGAACAAAAATTACAAAAAAGTAGTTTATATTATTAAAAGCAATACAAATTTAGTTTAGTAACATAATATTCCTAACATATATTCCTGAGAATGCACATTCAGGCTAACAAAAATTATATGAGTATTGAAAAAAAGAATGTAGTTATGAGACGGAAAAGAATAATTAAATAAAAAACGCTGAATAAAATATAAATTTTAATTATTTTATTAACATCATGATGCATAGACTAGCATAGATGTATACATATTCAATATAAACTAAGAAAATCTTACTTATTTTTTAAATAATATTTGAATTCCTATACTATGTCTAAACTTTTAACGTTAAAATTAAAAAAAAACGACACGTTAATAAAATCCCTAATGACTCTAGATTTAGTAAGTGTCTAGAGATTGTGTATTCTTCTCTTATAACCCAGGGAGAGTTACCTAAATTTCAAAGAATTTAAGACCAAGTAAAGAAAGACCAAAATTCCAGGTTATTTTATATTTTTCTCTGACATATCCCGGTTTTCCATAACAAATTTTAATTCCATGACTTTTCCCGGTTTTCTTGGTTTTCCAGGTCTGTAGCAACCTTGAATATACTTGGTAATAATAGTGAAGACTATTACAGAGTTTCTTAGCAGCAGAATTATATTATTCTGTGTACAAGAATGGTTTCCACAGATATTTACTCAAATTTTCGTCGAATATTAAATAATTCAGGTAACTTGAAACTAGTGCTGATAATATAACCTGGTTATTTATATCTAGATAATACCTGAGTATCCAAATTCTCACGAGTACTATTCAAGTAATTAAACTCGTAGATACTACAAGGTTATCCGGGTAATTCGCAAGTTAACTAGATAGCCAAATAGCACAAAAAAAGATTCGGGAATCTGGCTGATATCCAAAATACGCGGGTATCTAGAATTAAAACACTACTGTTTGAAACTACAAACTGCATGGCTAAAGGAAGATATTTCGGATTCGTTTACAATATTCTGACAACAGTGAAAAGTAGCAATGTAATGTTTTATGCACCAAAGATTGCAAAATGGTAGAGGACTTTCCTGTCCAGTTTAATGCGCTCTACTTACACAGGAGCATTGGCATGCAAGTTATCAGACACCTTGGATATACTGTTACGTATTCCCAGAAAATTTCATACAATTGCAGCGTACCCTTTCTTTCTCAGACGCGAATAGATTCTTTTTTCAGAACTTGAACCGGAAAGAAAGTTTCTAATTCCGTATTGTCGACGATAAACCGTGCTTAGGTAAAGTGATCTTTCTCTGAGGAAGCATTCCTGAAGGGCTACCGGAGTCATGTAAGGATAGGCGTGTTACGTAAATAGGAGTCGTTTTCTCCCGTGGAGATCGGCGCAATTCGTACTGTTTACACGTCAGTTTTCCCCGTTTCTGGCTGCTCTTTATCGAGAACAACGGTTGGTAAAAAATAACGTTCACGAGGTTACGCCTGAGCCGAATATAGGGCCGGCCGGTTCTCTCTACGACAAAGGTTCCTTCGTGGCTGGCTGCTCGCAGACATAAAAAGAGGAAACGGTTCGCGGAAGGGAGCGAGGAACGCGTGTTATTACCGATATCGTCGTCGGACAAGAAGGCAACGAAGAAAAAAAAAAGAAGAAGAAAGAAGCAGGTCCCCGGAGCGGCCCGCGCAGATATTGGCCGGTCGAAAAAGTACATAAGGTGGCCAGAAGGAAAGAGCACACGGCGGAAGTCGCCGAAGCAAACACTATCTCGGCTCCCTTCGGTTATCTTTCCGACATTTAACCCGATACACATCTCTTCCGTCATTCCGTGGCTCGACTTCAGCTGTTATAATGGCCGCGTGAAGGTGCCAGGAAAATGGAACTTGACAACGGAACGGAATGAGACGACAAGAGATACGGTGTATATACAGGGTGTCTCAGACTCTCCTCCGCAATTTTTGTAGGAACATAGAACGGATGGAAGTGAACATAAAAGTCCTGTTTTGCGATATTCGCAATAATAGTCGAGATATTACTCAAAGGAGATTGGTAAATGATCACGCGCGATACGGTAGATGAGCTGTAGTGGCGATGTGTGCTGTTGTGTGCTTGTATATTGTGTTAAATTGAACAAAAAAGTCCTTTATCATTTTGCAAATGACCACGTAGATCTTCAGTTATTAATGAAAGAAAATTGTTACATGATTGTAACATGATTGTGTGCGAAAATGCACAAATCTTCTTCAATTAACATTTAAAAATCTATGTAATCATTTGCAAAATGGTAAAGGACCTTTTGTTCAGTTTAATCTAACGTATAACGGCAGACGGCGCCATTACAGCTCATCTATCACATCGTGCGTGATCATTCACCAATCTTCTTGTATCTTCTTGTAATCTCGAAACTTATTGCGAATATCGCAAAACGATATGAGACTTTTATATTCACTTCAGTCCGTTCTACGTTCTCACGAAAACTGCGAAGGAGAGTTTGCGACACTCGCATAAGTGGAAAAAGCGTGACTTTTTCGAAGATTCCGCGACCTCGGAGTGTAAGGTCATTGACTCTAGTCGATTATTACCGATGTTTCTACGGTAGTCTCTGAAATCACTTCAGCAGATGTGTTCAATATGCTTGACAGAGTGAGAATTTACATCACTAATTTGTCCCTCTGATTGAATTGAGCTCAGAACTTTACTGTGAAGTAGAGATGATAATGCTGAGCAATTAATTCTCAACTATCTCAATTTAGAATGCCTGATTGGCTTGATGCCTCAACTAATGGGCTACTTCAATATTCCCGTCTCGATTGCGATTCTCCGCTTATGCTTTCTACTATATGCCAGTTCTTTAATATATAATAGACAGATTATATATATGTAATAGACAGTAACAAGATGTTCTAGTATGTTTTGATCTGCTTAAGTTTAAGCAAAAAATACTCTTTGTTTACTCCACGACAATTTTATTTTTTGCAGAAGTGAGCTGGAATATTGACGAAACGTGACGTGGGGACAAATCCTCGAAGGACGCGGCGCCAATCTAAATGACTGATTAAGCCCGAATTCGTGAAGTCCAAAATATCAAATCCGCGACTTCGTTGTGAAAGAATTTCATACTGTCTACAGAGTGTATCAAACTTGTGAGTGTCTTCATTAGCCTCAGCGACGAGCGGATTTCGCGAATAGCTGTGGTTGGCGCGCGCGCGCTTGCAAACCGTAATAATTCATCTCGTGTCATTAACTTCGCGACGGAGCTCTCACCCGCGGAAAAAAATGAATTCTAATGGTGATTGATGGTCTCACGACGCGATCGAGACTCATGCGGCAGAGTTACACTCGGTTCTCGCGAGTTCCCGACACGCACGGCACGCGGAGCGCATCGATATCGGCGACGCTGAGGAAGACTTAATGACGATCGATGGTCGCGCAATTAATTGGAGTCCCGCTGGCGCGAGTCGCACGCCGGTGCGGCGGCCGCGAGTGCGTCGAAAAATCGTTCCCTCGCAATCACACGTGATTAAAGGCCTGACAAATCGTGCCGATGACACGCGACGTAAATAATAAGTGATTCCGCCACTTTGATCCTGACGACAGGTATATCTTTCGATGAGTTTCAGATCGGAAACGTCCCGATGCAGTTTCTGAATCTCAGGTAAGCCAAGCCGAAAGGACACAAATAGATGACCCAGTTGTATTCTTCGGAAACAGCTGGGGTCTCCCGAAATCACGTATCGTCTTTTAGTGGGCTAAACATGCGGGATAGGTCGTCAGGAATTTCGCCGAGGTCGACGACCTCGATAATCTACGGCAGATTTTTATGTCTTCTCCTTAAGAGTGTTTGCTCGTATCTCAAAAATGATGATAAAATCTTGAGAAAATTAGAGATCCATCCACATTGTATCTAAAAGTGATCACGAATAATTCGACATTGATTCAGAGTCTGGATCGAAAGGCATTCTATTTTGAAGTGTAAGTCCAGCAAACATAACGACGTTAAATGACGTCTCTAACGTCAATAATACGTCTTATTGCATCATTTTGTTACTTGAAAGTATTTTAAATCGTGCTGTTATTGAAATATATGATGTTGCTATCTATAGTGAAGGAAAATATTTTACGAAACTTTCAACTTTTTTTGTATTTTAAGTATTCGAAATGATGTATGCAAAGTTTTATTGTGGCTCAGAGATAAAAGAGTAAAAGTCAGAAGTAATACAAAATAAAGTAAATTATAAAAATGTTAAAGTAAAAATATGTTATTATTCTATATGTGTGTAATACATTTTTATAAATAAAAATGTTAGCGTATTTCTAATTTTTAGTGACTTTTTGTGGATATTAAAATACATGCTTAAATTATTGAAATCATTGAAATTCTGCCAATATTTGATTTCTAATGTTTATCGGTTGATAAGTGGACAATGCATAAATATGAATTCAATCATATCGTCATCATAAATTTCTACAAATTAATTTTGTTACGTATATCAAAGAGTTTTCTTCCCATAAACAAATAAATAATAATATTACCGCGTAAGGTATGCAAATAACGAAAGAAAACATAAGAATCGTGATCTACATTATCGTGAAGCGGAGCAGGATGAAGTATGATAAAGTATGATAAAAAAAGGGGAATTCGCGGATGTCTCAAATGATTTCCCGTGAGCGCGTTGTTACATCCGCCGAGATAATGCTGCTTAAAACCATTTCCTGCCGCAAAAGTCTGGACACATTTCCGTATCTGTTATTCACGCTTGATTGATTATAGAGGTAAGTACGCCACAGCGATAAATCATACACCTCCTGTCCCTTAAACGGGCCCGCTTGATAAGCGCTCGTCGCTAAATAAGCGCGACATCGTTTCTCTTGCTCGCTCGGGCATCCTTGAACACCACCTGACACTGACACGAGTCGTGAAAAAGAAATCGAAAAAAAGAGAAAAATCATGCCACGGGAGGGAGAGGTAGGAAGGACGCGTTTATTGCATCACCGTATGGAACGGAAAAAGACACGACGTTTCTCGAGAGAGCTGCCCGCTCGCGCGTCGTTCCGTTCGTTTCGCGTTATATGTATCAAGCGCCATCGTTATTAATCTCTCGCGACGGCCATACGACGTCGAGTTAATTTCAAAGCCGTCTCGAATCCGTATACTTTTAGAAAAATTCCAGGAAACTCGTTTGAGAACAAAAAAGAGATCAAGAGAGTTTGATTTATTTAAAAAAGTGCGATCAGATATGTATTCGAAGAGGCGGAAACACGAAGGAAATCGAAAGAGTTCCTCAAAGGCGGATTTTATTTACAAAAGCTGGATTGAAAAGTCGGTCATTGACTCGGAAGATTCATAAACTCCTTTTACAGGTAACGTATTACGATAAAAGAAGCTGTTATGGATTAGTCAGATAATATGAAGTAGGAGCTCATTTCGTTAACTGTACACTGTACTTTGACGGCAACTCCGCTGGATGTTGTTGTAATTGTTATAAAATTCGCCATATCTAACGCTCAACGCCAGATGAAAAACATGTACGGAGATATCAATGATTTTTCAATTTCGTTTTGTCTAAAAGTTAGACCTTATAGCTATTGAGTCGCTCTTTCTCCTTTGAGGTAAGCCCACTAATGTTTATATTCAATGTACGTTCTCAATATAGTCAATAATGTTTTACATTGTTCAATTGTTATTTATAAGCTTTTTAACGATACGGGATAAGTGCTGTACAAGAAAGTTTTGTTCGTCATGTAAAACGCGCTGAAAATATGGATAATATGTAAAGATGAATAATTAACTGCCTTCTCTCTTCCCTAGAAGATTTGCATATAGAATGGGACGAATTTTCTTCTGCTCCTTTCTGTTGTTTGTTATGTTTATTACGTATAGTTTTCCTCCTCCCGTGTCTTTTCTATATCAGAGATAATGCATGATACTTCTTAATAAATAACTGTAGCTATTTTAATGTAAAGCAATTTGCTTAGCAATTATAAGCCTCTTCAAAGATAAAAAAGCTCTGTATTTTATTGATTGCGTTATTTATTAATGTTCCTTGAATTTTCTTGGCAGTCTATATATGTAGAGAATATAGTTCTTTTCATATTAATTCTTTTCGACTTTACTGTGTTCTTTACTGGATCTAGCAATCCAGGTATAGACTGTCAGTAAAATCTATCTTTCTAAAGAATATAATAAAATTTGGCTAGAAAAATTAGAAACTGCTTTAATAATATATCTCAGTTCCTAAAATACAAGTAACGCATATGAAATGAAAGAATAGAATGAATTATTGCAGAATATCGATTTATTCCTCAGAATAATTCAGGACCAAGTCCTGTAAGTAATAAGGTGACCAGACGTCTCGATTTTTTCGTGACAGTCCCGATTTTTCATCCTTTTCGAGTGCTATTCGGGACACCAATTTGTCATCATTTTCAACGATTGTCAAATAATTTTCGGATCTTTTTACCCCCCTTCCCCGTTTCACACATTGTGTCCTGAATTCAGGGCTGGGAAATCTGGTCACCTTACATATACTGCGAGGAGAAACGAGAAGATTACTTACAAATGACGTCTTCATGATACGTCCCGGCGATCGCACATCGCTATTCTCGACACTCCCAGGATTTATTAACGCGCAAGACTCACTTTCGACAGATAAAAGACGCGAGAAACGCGGAGCAATGTGGATCGAAGTGTGCCCATGGCTGCTGCTTGGCGCGAAAAGATCGAGCATTTCGCGCGATTCATTACCAACGCCTAGATTGACTAACCACGATGACAACCACGTAGTGCGAAACGAATGCGATTGGTTTAGAGTGGTTAGTAACGAGCTGAGCACAATAAAAAGGAGCAAGGAACAGGGAACAGAGAATAAGGAATAAAGAATACTGAAAACAAGAAATAACGTTATTCCTCTGTTCCTATATTCTGCGTTGATAGATTAGGTTTCATGTTTTAATACTGAACTATTTCCTGTTCCTTGTTCTCTATTCTCGATTCCCTATTCCTTATTCCTTTTATTGTGCTCAGCCCCTAACTCGAGCAAGTGGTTAGGGCCGTGGCATACAGAAAAACTTAAGCAGTAAGACGTAAGCAGTAAGCAAATTGACCAATCACAGTCGTTGATTCTTCTTACGGTCCAAGAATCAACGACTGTGATTGGCTGATTCGCTTACTGCTTACGTTTTATTGCTTAAGTTTTTCTATGTGCCACCAGCTTTAAGGGCCGTGGCACAAAAAAAAACTTAAGCAGTAAGACGTAAGCAGTAAGCAAATTGATCAATCACAGTTGTTGATTCTTTTTACGGTCCAAGAATCAACGACTGTGATTGGCTGATTCGCTTACTGTTTACGTCATACTGCTTAAGTTTTTCTATGTGCCACCAGCTTAAGGCGTCCGCCGTAGATCGCGTCGTTGTAGACGCGCGACCTCGTTCGCATCACTGGCGCGTTCACATTCGTGCACTTTTGGCACTTTCGGCGCGCTAATGAACTTTTGGTACGTGACTGACAGCGCGCGCGTCTGCGATCTTTTCATGCCGAGCAACTGTCATAGACACAACGCTCCGTATTCCATACGTCTTTCGCTTGTGTCCTGTGAGTCTCCTGCGGAAATAAATATTAGAGTGTCGAAAACAACGACGTGCGGTCGTCAGGACATATCGTAAGTATACATTATTACGGAGTAATTTCCTCCCTTCTCGACACATCAGCTAAGGTGACCAGACGTCCCGAATTTTTCCGAATGCTATTTGGGACACCGGTTTGTCATCATTTTCAATGATTGTCAAATAATTTTCGGATATTCTTATCCCCTTCCCCCGCTTCACACATTTATGAAGTGTCCCGAATTCAGGGAAATCTGATCACCTTCCCTTATAGAAATATCATACTAAGAATCATTGATAATTACTTATTATCCAGTATTTTTAATACTGAAAATAAGTAATTATCAATGATTCTTAGTATGATATTTCTATAAGGGTTAGTAATAATTCCTGCTATAAATTTCTCTCCGTATTATCTTCCATTTTCTCGACTTTCCTGATTTTCTCACTTTTCTTTTTTTGATTATTATTCAAGTAGCGATAAAATACCAGATCCTTCTTTTATTGTACTTTATAGGTAACACATGTCTTTCAATGTGTCTCCGCGATTAGAAAGTTAAAATATGCGTGTACATTTCCGCGATGTTGATTTCAATTGAGATTAATTTGATATTCCATCGGTTCCATTACTTCACATGCCTAAACTATCATTGAGAGAAATTATTCGATAAAAAATTGACAAACGGATATTTCCGAACAAAATACCGATAAATGTTTGTATCCGACCAGGAAACATCCGATGAGAAACATCGATTTATAATTTTTTGATCGCTTTATCTGATGAAATGTCATTATGATTGGAAGTGAATTCGATTAATTTTAACCGGATACCCCGATCGGGTGCAAAAATTCATTGGTATTTTGATCGGAAATGTCGATTTGTTAATTTTTTATCGGATAACTTCCCTCAGTGTAGGAGTAACATGTCTCTCAGTATCTCTCCGCTATCAGAAAGTTGAAATATGCGTCTACACTTCGGCAATTGGTTGGTTCCGATTGAAATTGAATTGATATTCCGTCGGCCTCTTTGTCCCACATGTTCAAAATTCACCTTGCAATTCGTACTAGGACCCCGGGGAGTTCGCAGTGATAAAAAAGAGAGCTGGAAAATTTATCTATTTCGAGA
>NW_022639614.1:65568-84279 GCF_010583005.1 Odontomachus brunneus | reverse complement strand
ATCCCGCTGGCTGGCGGCGCGTCGCGAATCGATCGCTCGCAAGTGAAGCGGCGGCAGTTTCTCTCTCTCTCTCTCGACGTCGGTTTCCTCCTCCGTCAGAAGCCGCTCTCGTCCCCTTATCGTGAATAAAACCACCTTATCTACCGGGCCCACCGTGAGTGGCAGCTGGCCGGACACGATCGGAATGCCAGTGAACGCTGACGCGATACGATGATGATGAGTAATCGGCGCATTGCGCCGGCTTTCTTGCTGCCGCCGCATTGTTGATGCACGGCAAATGCGAGTTATCGCGCGATTACGCGCGGATTTTCCGCGCGCCTCGCGCCGCCTGAGAAAACCTCGGGGGCCGAGGCGAAGCTCGCGCGAATGAAGTGAAATTCGCGCGAGCGTGGAGACGACAGAAGCGCCTGAAGCGAGCGATCAAAGGCGAGAGGCCTGGAACGATATCCGCGAGCCTTTGCGAATACCGGGAGAAACGTTCTCGGGAAATGGAAGCGGAAATTATGCACCGTCGCGACGACGCACCGTGGCTTGAAACAGAAAATATATGATGAAAGAACATTTTTTAGTAACTGCTGTTTTAAGGTATTATTACCTTGTCACTTGTTGTTACATAAATTGGAGTTTTAGGATTGTGAAAAATGATTGATTTCCAGGATAGCGCGGAAATTACTTGATAGAGAAACTCGGGGCATAATGAGAACTATAAGGTTTAAACAAGTTTCAAACATATTACAAATAAACAAATCAATTTAATTTTGCACCAAAATATTCTTTGAACTATTCACTATAAGAAAAACACAAGTTGCACAGTGAAAGAATAGTTTAAAACGAAATTATTGTTTTATGTATTTGTATAATGTATTTGAGATATTTAAGATTGTATAGTAAGAAGTATTCTTATTAACATACATAAACCGCGCGTTATTTCCTTTCAGTAATTAAAAAGACCTCTCAGTTTTGAAATTAAATATTTAATGTCCAATGGAAATTTTGATGTACTTTCTAGAAAAGAGCGTGTGGTCTAATATGTGGTTTAATATAGTTTGTTCGTAGAAGATTATAAGATAAATATTTAGAAAATTTGTAATAAGAAGTCGGGAATCTCATTTCCTTTTCGTGTTTCTCGCTTTTCGAGCCACTGTGCTATAACCGTCTGATTAACACCTGAATGTTTCTCTCGACGTCCGTCTCCTCGCGGAATTCCTCCTTGGAAACAGCACTTTCTAAACTAAAATTTCTCTCTCTCTCTTTCCCTCAATCTCTTTCACTCTTTCTTTTGCTAGACAGACCTCCCCGTGGCTGTTGCAGATCCTTAATAAACGATCGTGCAACTTTCCACCTGACGCGTGCCGATCGCACACCGTCGCGAATAACTCGCGACGCGAGCGAACGGCCGTCTCATCCGGATAAACGAGCGAAAATCCCGGTACCGTTGAAATAACGCCGACCCCGTGGACTCTCCAACAATATCGCGAGAGTGTCATCAGGAATTTCAGACATCCCGCGGGCTACGCGGGGCTACACGGAAATAGAAAGCGTCTCTCCCTCGCGAATTATTTTTACGTTCCGTGTTTTTCTCTCTTCGGCCTTTTTCTTTTTTCTCTTCCTTCTTGCGCGACAGTATCGATACACATATACACACACATACTGCATTTACGTAACGTAATTATACGTCTTGAATTGCAAATTAGAGGCACTGCCGGAGGCACAATTTTCTGTTCGATTCCGCAAGTGCGGCGAGTCCGGCCGCGGGATGTCCTTTTAACAACGCCAGCGGGCTAATTTGGAGTGAAAATTGTGAGAAACTACATACACCCGTAAATTTTGACTTTTGCTCTAACTCTCCTGACCTGTAATAGGCAATTCCGAAAGTTTTTGGCATCCTAAAACCAAATCCGTTACCCAAACTGGTTTATTACGTCAGGTTTTCGAGATATTCCAAGCTAAAAATTAAGTTAACCTAACTTTAATCTAAAAGTTAAGTTTTAAAATAAATACGCAAATTTTTGGTAGACACAGCATAAGATGTATTGATAAAACTATATAACTTGTCTAGTGTTGCTATGCAATGTCTCATATGATTATTTTATTTTTCTCAATTCTTTTTATATGTAATTTCGAATAATAACTTTGTGATTCGATACTTAAAACTTCAATATATAAAAGAATAAGTATAATTTTAGACATACTTTATTTTTTATATAAGTAAACACATTTTGAATGCTTAGGAAATTATGGTTACCAGTGTGCGTTAAAGAACACAAAAAATTAAGCATAGATATATGGAGTAATTATTTTTTCATTTATTGAATACAACCGATTGGTAACAATCGATTTTAGTAGATTTTTTCATGTTAAGTTCAAATTCGTTCGCTAAATTGGCCTATCCCGTCTTGTTTCAAGTTTTTTCAATCTAAAATTGGCTATCTTTTCAATCAAAATTGGATTAAAAATGGCCATCTTAGCACATTTAGCTTAGAGTATCTTGGAAACCTAACGTGATGGAGCATTTTTGACAGTGTATTTTTAGTCTTAGCGCGTCAAAAACCCTCGGGATCTCACACCCACACAGTCTGGGGGTAAAAATTGATGTCAGCCAGTTTTGTTATCGTATGCCGATGACTGAATTATACTGTTGGCCCATGTGCACCTCGAGGCGCGACAACATGCGCACGGTGAATAACGCGGCGGCCAAAAACGAAGAAACCGTCCGCGGTAACCTGCTGGCCGGCCTTTATTACGAAACGAGAGCGAGTGGGACCTTTCGGTACGTTCAAGACGACCTTCGCCGCACTTCCGGTACGGGTCGTGAATGTGCCACAAGCAATATTGCGAATGCCTGCCTGCCTGCCCGTTTGCCTGACCAGCTTGTCTGCCCGCATGCCTGCTTAGTTTTCGAACGGAAGAGGACGACCGGCAATAACACGAAGACGAGCGCGCAATCAGGCAGGAACAGGACGAGGCCCCGTCGTGATATCGCGCGGCGAAAGTGAGATGAAGTCGCTCGCGGCGGCACGATCTCCGTGTAATGTTCGCGAAAACGACAGTAGCAATTTCCTCCCCGCGTCTCGCCGCGAAAATCACCGCAATCAATAACTAGTCGGTCTCGTGCGCTTTCGAAAGTAGTCGCAGATAAACTGCCGACGCTGTTTGCTCCGCGCCATAATCTTGTTCCGCGTGTAAACGCCAAATGCACTCTCTTTAGGTGCACTTCTTTCCTATCGCACTTGAGGACTTTCTTATAGACTGTTATGTGACGTGTTTTATACGTCGCATATCTTGTAAATATCTGAAGTTTTATCTCTTCTTACGTATCTGTTCCATTTTATTTCTTATCATTATTCCCATCTAGATTGTCGTGCGATTTGTAATTTACTAATCACCTCTACACGGAGGAAATATTGCAGTCAAAATTGCAACCAAATTTCTACAATTCTGAAGAGAATCATGACCGAAATTATTATATATTTGTTTAAAAATGTTGCATACGATTGGCCTTTTACTACTAATAATTATAATAATTGTATTCTAATGTCTTTTTCTGTTGTATAGCAGATAGATTATCAAGTTTATTGTTTTTACAGTAATTATAGTAATCTACACATAGCAATTTATACAATTTCAGTACAGTCCAGTTTGCCAAAAAGCATTAAGAAGGGACATAATTTTGAACGTAATTTTTACTACAATATATTCTTCGCGTGGAAAGATTCCGTGCATATGTTGTGTAATACGTTTCACTTCTATCTGCCGACAACGTACTTCTATATGCCAGCCACTACTACTGAGTCTTATCTACCGATAAGACAGCCGATAGATCTCACTATGCTAGTGCAACGTACAATTAGAAAGAGAAAAGCATCACATCATTGAGTCACTTATTTGACCGTGAACTAACTGAGACATTCATTGGAATCCTTTCCTCCGAATTAATCGACAAAGGAAGCTCTGTTTTGCGGTTGAGGCATAAAGAAGTTCCATTATTAGGGAAAGAAAAAACGACCTCAGGATGCTTAAAGGCTCAACGCTTAAAGGATTATTCATAAGAATTCAAACGCGACGTTCTATTGCACTCCCGATTCTGTGCTCCGCGCTGATCGGTGTGTTTGTCGGTTCTTGTTTGAACGAGTTCAAGAACTCGCGGAAAAAAAATAAGAAGTGTGAAGAATCGCGAGAAATCACTGATACCCACCACCGGTTAACTGACCTGAACGGATCTGATTAATCACGCGTTGGTTTAATTAAACATGGATAAATTAACACACTCTTGAACGGAGACGCAGGTGATAACTCGCAATCGACAGTTCACTGAAACTCGCGACGACGACAGGTGCGTATCAGCACACCTCCGAGATCGCCGCCACGTTCTCGAAGGAGCGACCGATATTGCCGATACCTAATCGCGCTATTACGATTAGGTAGCCGTCGTCGAGTTGCCGTGTGAACGAATGCACCGGCCCGTAGCATTGGCAACGTACCGGCTTTCCCCCGTCTCTCCCTTTCACTCCTGCTCGCACTCTCTCTTTCTCTTTCTCTCTCTTTTGCCACTGTCTACCTCTCACGCACTTGGCGACGCACTATCGAACGCGATGCACGCACAACGAGAACGACGACGAGGTCAGCGGCGGCGGGACGCGCCGAGACGCCCGTCGGCGACGCACTGCGGCCAGCCGGAGCGTCGCGACGGTACGTAAACGGTGGCGTACGAGGACGCGACTGCCGGAGGCGACGGCGGCACGAGAGACGGTTGTCCCCCGATACATTGTGAAAGGGAGCAGAGGGGACGAATGGACGGATGGGTGCGTCGAGTGGCACGCAGGCGCACAAAGTGCGCCGCCGTTTCATTCTAGAGATGCTCGATCTGCCGCCGCTACCGCCGCCGCCGCCGCCGCCGCCGCCACCGCCGCTGCCGCCGCCGTCTCCATAGGGACCGCAGCATTCGAACCGGTCCAAACGCCGGATGATGATGGCCCGCTGCCACCGACAGACGGCCGGACGGATGGACGGGCGGACGGGCAGACAGTGTCGCGGGCATCTGTTATGTCTGGACGACCACTGGCCGTCCTATTATCCTTCCGCCGTTGCCACCCTCGCTAGTGATAATCATGAAGCGATGAGGACGACAATGAGGATGAGAATGAGGTTAATGGAGGGGGCAGGTGGAAAGAAAATAAGGATGAGAATGAGGGTGATGATAAACTTGAGAGTTGGGTTAAGGATAAGATAAGGATGAGGACAAGGTAAGGATGAGGATAAGATAAGGATGAAGATAAGAGTAAGAATAAGGATGAAGCTGAGAGAAAGATGGAAATGAGGATGACATTGAGGATAAGAGTGAAATGGATAAAGATGAGGAAGATGAGAAGGAGAATGTGGATGAGAATAAGGATAGGAATGAGAATGAGGATGCGAGGATAAGGATGACATTGAAGTGGATAAGAGTGCGAATGGGCATATGGATAAGGATGAGGATGAAGATGAGATGAAGGATGAGATGAAAGATGTGGATGAGGATGAGAGAGAGGATGACCATGAGAATAAGAGTGAGAAGGTAGATAAGGATTAGGATGAGAATGAGCATAAGAATGAGAATGAGAACGATGAGAATTGCGAGAAATATGACGATGAGGAGAAGGATATGGACGAGAATGGGCATGAGCGATAATGAAGACGACAATGAACACAAGAGAACAAAGATGAGACTAAGAACAAGAATAAGGACGAAGACAAAGATAATAACGGGGTGAAGTGAACAAGGATGAGGATAAGAAGCACAATGATAAGGGCAAAAATGAGGATGGTCATAAAAAGACTACATAAAGATGAAGATGCAAATGAGGATGAGAATGAAAGTGAGATGAATAATGAGAATGATGACGATTCGGAATGTTAGTAATTAAAAGCGAAGATTAAGAGCGTTCTTGATAATTTTTATAATATTACTGTTGATGCACATTATCTCAGATAATAATGAACTTTTACTGATAACAAGGTTCGACAATGAGCGATAGTAGGCCGCGAGAGTCGCTCGGAAAGCTCTTCTCTCGGAGCGGCGAATGATATCCTGTTCGGGAGTGTTGGAAATTACATCGAGCGACCTGAAAATTACAACGTGCTAGGCGTTATTTATCCGGTGGCAATGTCGACACGCACTGATTACTCCCCGCTGCCGATATATTTTCTCTTTAACGGCGCGTAAACCGTACAGAGTGTCCCAAAACGAAGAACACACCTTTCATTATAACGACGCGAGCCCGGAACGAAGGGGAGATATTAATTAGCCGATTCTCGAGATTGAAATTTGGCCTCGCGAATGTTACGGCCACTCTATTCGAGAGGTTTCCTTTCCTTTCCTCTCTTACGTCTAAGTAATAATTCAATTTATCTCGATTCTTTGGCGTGCTTCAATTTAATTTGAGGTGTGCGCTGTAATTCGATGGAATTCAATTCAAATTCAGGAAGGGATATTTTATTCCGCATTTTCGTTCAACTTTTCACGCGAAATTACTTTCCCCTCGCGATCGAACGGCCCACCCTGTGTATATCGTTGTACACCTCACGCGCGGGTGGGGTGGCAATAAAAGCTTTTTCTTCTGGTGGCGGGACGGCGAAGATGGCGGTGAGCGGAGAGTTTCTTTCGCGTCCGGACAGTGGAAATCGTAAATGCTTTTCGTGCTCGGTCGATCTGTTCAACCTCCTGGAAACCACCTGATTCAAGGCAGTTTCGATGCTGCCCCGCACAAAGTCGCTGGCGCGAGCTCGAAGGCGGTATCGCGCAACACCTTTCTGGGACACTTCACGACTCCATTATTACAAATTAGTTCTACTCAATTGACAGTTATCCTTGCGTGAATATCATCGATCAATTAGTTGTCGCGACCAAGTTCGAGGTTCAGTTCTTCACCGACCGCGAAAGTGAGGAATGCTGCGTGACGTCCTCTCGATTGACGAAGAAAAAGTATTATAAGAATCACTTTCGCGATCTTCGATTCAACTTCGTTGCCGCAACTCTTCGCGGGCTTTTTGCAATTTGGTGCGAGGCTCTTCCAGCGGTCGTTTGTCTTCCGGTTCGCCTCCCACCCTTGACAACTTTTTCTTACAACGACGGGCCGAGAGGGTGAGGTCGCTTTCGTTCTCCGTGATACGATACCCGTACGGTGCTGCCTCCTCCCTCTCGCGGCAGTAAAATCCACGAGGTTCGCCACAAATCTCTTCCGCTCCGACTACCCCTTCTCCTGCCGTCTCTTCTGCCTCGCGCCTACGGGAACCCCTTTACAGCTTCGCTTCTAATCCAACTCGCGCGGTAGCAACTTAAGAATATCTATGTACTCTTGGCCTCGAAGTGCCGTCGGGATCAATGCCAAGATGAATGGACCTCGAGCTTATGCCTGAGAAAGGGAAAGAGAAAGAAAGAGAGACACTGTGGAGAAATTATGGCCGCGGAAAGTACGAGAGAGAAAGAGAGAATAAGAGCCGGACTAGACTAAACGAAGATGAGAGGAGATGAAATTCACGCGCTGGCGGACAGGTGCTAAGCTAGAAATTTTGGTAGACAGCAGGGAGACACTCTCTCAGCGACGCGCCGCAATATCGCGACCGAAATAGCCGGCCGTGTTGCGACACTGAGAAAAGAGACACTAATTGGGGCCAGAGAAAAGTGGCAATCGACTCCGTCCACAGAAATAGCGTGCCATTGAGGAAGTTTTATTGGCACAGTCGGCGAGATTTCGCGAACGAGATATTTTTCCTCAAGGGAAAGGGTCGTGCACTTCGCGATCGTGTTTAAATCGAGGATGAATTATCGCGACATTTTCTCGGGCGCAACGTCCCGGACGAGTTAAGAGCGCGGCTAAGATCCGGGACTCAGGTGCGTTCGTGGAAAAATTCTCGTGAACTTTCTCGCTCAACTAAGCGAACTCTCCTGTGAAGAATTCCCCAGCTCCGCCGTCGGCCGTGGAAATATACCGGTCGAGTGGTTGGAGGGTGCAGGGAGAGAGAGAGCAGACTTCATAAGTGTATAAATTCAAGAGATGTTACGCCGCTCATCTCTCCTGCAAGTCCAGCTACGTTATACACAGTGTAACTTCAGGGGCTGTCGAAACTTTAACTATGTGCCTCTACCGCCAAGAAGTTCGAAAGATGCTGTATAAACACTGCTGTATATAGAAGGGATGGGTAGAGATAAGCGTGTGAAAGTATCTTTTTTAATTTTACGCATTACCCGCGAAAATAGTTATTTGACATAAAAAGAAGAATAATATTTCTTATATGATATTTTCTCTAGAAATTGAACAACCTGGCCTAGGAGTCTTAACTTTCTTTTCGGCGTAACATAACAATTGTTTATTGATAGTGACTTTTATCGCAAACATAAACATCTCGATCAAATACTGATTCTCTTTATCTTATCATGCGAGATAAATAATAAATAATAGATATATCTTATCAGAGTGGTGGAATCTTTTCAACATAAAGGAAACCGGGGCTAGATGTCACATTCTTCAGAATTTCAAAGTTTTAACTTCTCACGCAACTAATTATTATGACAGACATGATAGTGGCAACTTTCTTCTATGGTTTTATGCCTTCAACGAATTTGTAAACCGTATATTTTCTTCTGTAATAACCAAATTATGAACAACGTACTTATCTTGTTTTGTGCTATCAAGATCGAGTTGGCTAGCAGTTCGAGGTAAGAAGGCTACATATAAATTATGTATCCTGACTAGTGGTTCAGGGTCTCATAACAGTGTATTATAACTTACTTATAAATTTCATTTTAACTAATATAACACGTTACTTAAGTTTATTCACTCACGATAGAAAATATTAACACTAAATTTCGAGATGTAATGGGCTGCTCTCAAATCAGTTTTTTATTTTTAACTGTAATATTATTTAAGGAAATTCAGGGAAAATACCTATATTCTAAAAAGAACATTTTGCGATTTCGTTTCCATTGTTCTTCTCGCGGTAAATGTATAAACAAAGCAAATGACTGACATACCCTTTGGTCCAACTACGACTCGTTCTCTCTACACTATATGTACGAAATAAAAGCTGAGATGGGGGCGGGGATTGGCGAATGTCAAAAAATTCCGGTTGAAAGGGTCCGGCCCGAGAGGGATCGTAAAGAGATCGCGAAAAACCACTCCCTGCGAGTTTTCGAGCGAACGAGCTAGTTTTTCCGCTCGCGAACTTTCCATCGGAGCTCTCTTTTTTCTTGTTCGACGGCGCGTGATCCGCGGGGACGATGGGGTGAAAGGGTTGTTTCAGGGAGAATTATGGCGCGACGAGCGAGTTCGCTGTCAAGTAATCACCAGTCCGTCTCTCAACCCCCTCTGTGCGCGAGCGACGTGTAATACCTCTATCGACGTGGAGACATTTCTTTTTCAAAAAAAAGAACATTTAATCGACGAGATGTTTACGGGATGAATCGAGTTTCCTTTCTCTCTCTTTCTCTCTCTTGGGATCTCTTCTTTCTGTTTTTCTCTCTGCCTCTCATTCTTCATACAACACAGTGCGTTTGTTTAATGCATTGACACGTAATTATATTTCATCTTCAAGGTCGTGGATTTTTTTGCTTTCAGCGATCAAAAGATCCGAAGTGAATTCCTGAGGAGAGAATAGGAAGTCAACCCCGAAGCCCAGCCGTGGTGTTCTCACTCATTCACTTGACGAATCCCGTCTGCTCCGAATTCGTGGGATTCGCGGAGACAGAGAGGCATGTCATTTCGCGTTTTCGCTCGGCAATGCGGCGGGGAAGATTTTCCGATTCAAAAAGCAATCAGCCAAGACCAAAGGGAGGGCGTCGTCGCGTACGTGACGCGATTTCCCGCGAACTTGGATCGTTTCCCCGGCTTCTTTCGTGCTCCCGCTGCCTCCTTTTGCGCCCGGCCGGCGGCTGTCGCGCGGCTGACGCTGTCGTTCTTTGACAGAGACGAAGCTCGAGATATGACGGATTGCGAGCGAAGAGGAGGATGGCGAGCAAGAAGGAGATGAAAACGCCGGGGCGCGTGGCAGACGACAAATCGTTCCGCAGATGCGAAGTGATATAAGAACTGCACATAGTCTCTCTTTCTCTCTTTTCTCTCTTCTTTCTCTCTATTTCTTCCTGGTATTATAAATGTCGGGGAGAGAGAGGGGCAGAGGAGAAGTTTGGTAAAGTTCAATTAATTAGATTAATTTAACCATGTTTGGCTAGTTTAGTTTCACTGCATAGGCAGCACTCATATCCTAGAATTATTATTATCCCAATTAAGGAAATTACAAAATGGATGACAAATTCGAAAAATATTGATAACGTAGAAGTGATTGTCATTATCAAGATCACACTATTATTTTTATATTTTCTATACAAATAGATCTTATATAAATATGTTCTGCTTTGTTTTGCCATATTTAACAGAAGATATATAGAAGTCTTTCTGCAAACTTTTCTTATATTTTTAAGCTTTCCTCCCTAAATTTAGTTGTAAAGACATAACAATGTTCTTTGAAATTTTCCTGAGCGGAGTCAACACATGTTCTGAATATACAAGATTAAGGGCCTTCACACACAAATGACATATCAATAATGTAAGACGTACCATAAGAATTTACCAATTACGATCTAGTATTCATCAAAATGGCGACCTTACGGTTCGACGATTCTCAACATGATTGGTCAATTCTTACGGTACGTCTTACGTTACTGTTATATCGGTTTGTGTGTGAAGGCCCTAAAGCATGAAACTTTTGTATCAAGCACAAATTTATGCTGAATAATAGTTCGAGATTTTAATTTTGAAATTTGTTGTCACTTTCGTTACATGAGGAATGCTGCAATTAATTTCTTCACGTATTTTCATGGCGTAAAAGCGTTTATAATTTTCTGCAAC
The DNA here is from genome assembly GCF_010583005.1 of Odontomachus brunneus. Classification (NCBI taxonomy): domain Eukaryota; kingdom Metazoa; phylum Arthropoda; class Insecta; order Hymenoptera; family Formicidae; genus Odontomachus; species Odontomachus brunneus. Next base: position 73,396 of record NW_022639614.1, on the reverse strand, counting down.
TAATATGACGTAAAGTCACTTGTAGAAAAAAGTCACCATATTTTGTTAGTAAAGTTTACAAGTATGGCATTCCCCTTAACTTCAGTTTTCTCTTTTCTTTTCCCTTAGTTATCAAATTAATTTAAAATTTTTTCTCTCTTCTACTAATACATTATATGCACGTATCGAGATTATTGTTTGAAAAAGAAAAATAGAAAAAGGAAAAAATTATATTCTCCTATATTATTAGTAATATATTACAAAAAATATATTCTTCTATATTATTTTTATTCTACTTATTTTGCACAACTATTATCTTTTCATATGTATATTGTACTGTTAAATAGTTCTCAGAAACTTTACCTTGGAGTGTAAATAAACTCTTTTTCTCTCTCTTTCTCCTTCTTCCATCTTACGCAAAAAAGTAAAAAAAATCGATAGAAAAATCTCAAAAAAAAAAAAAAAGGAATTTTCTTTACAAAAACGTGTATTAAATAAGTTGCGCTTCGGCTTCTTTGCAGCAGGAGAAGGTGGCTTATTTTTTCCGCACGCGTCCCGCGCAAGTCATATATATTGTATATATAGATATATATGTGTGTGCGTATATGTGTGCGTACCTCGAGGAAAATAAATAAAGGGAATAAATTTCCTCACTGGCACCCGGTCTCCTCCAGCGGCCAACGGCCGATGTGTACGCACGCTCACGGAAGCACGCACACTCCGTCGCGGCAAATAAGACGGCGAACGAACGAGCCGATATTTATCACAGGGGGCGCCCATTACCGGCGCGATCTTGCCGCGCTAGGTCTTATCTAGCCGGGTGATTTGTCTCGATTCATGGGGTGGCCGCGCGCACGGGGACCGCGATAAATTAGTATCTATATTTGCGCGCGCGCGGAGAGAATCCAGCACGCGCTGTGGACGCATTGCGTCCCGGTTGGGTGCAGTGACGTCGGCGTTTTCGTGCGGAGCGACTCGCCGAGTCACCTGGAAAATGATTCGCCGAATAGAGTCGTGCTACTGACGGCCGCTACCGTTCGCAGAAAACGTCCAGCGCATGCTGCGCGAACCTGGAAGCAAACTCTATTAAGCGGTGCTTATATTGAGAGAAATCACCCGATAAAAATTAACAAGTGAATATTTCCGATTAAAGATAAATTTTTGTATTCAATCAGGAAACATCCGATGAGAAATGTCGGCTCATAATTTTTTGATCGGTTCATCTGATGAAATGCCATTATAATCGGAAATATCCGATTAAATTTAATCGGTTATCCTGATGGAATGTAAAAATTGATCGGAATTTGATCGGAAATATCTGTTAATTTTTTATCGGATCATTTCTCTCAGTACAATGAGATCTTAAATCATAAGACTTAAGCTTTAAAGCCTGAATTAAAATGTGTTTTTTGTTTTCTGTTTCTTGTTCTCTATTTTTTCCTAGTTTATGGCATAAGATGTAAATCAGGAAAAAATGAAGAAAAAGAAATAGGAAGCAAAGATAGCATATTGTAGATCAAACTTGTGCCTTAAACCGTAAGAAATTGACACTAATCACAGTCGATTATTTTCCTCATATTTGACTGTGATCGGTCAATTTCTTATGGCTTAAGTTTTATGGCTTAAGTTCTCATGGTAGATACAGCTTTAGCGCTCAGGTGTCGAAGATCTTCTGTCAAGAAAGAGTCAATTTACTTTTGCATATTTTTCTGCGTTTTTAGATATTATTTACAATTTATAAACTTTTATAAAATAAATAGACTCAATAAAAATATACAATATTCGATATTGTCGGAATATTTATTTAATTATATTTATACGGAATTATATTTATTATGTGTCAAAGACAATTTGTTTGTCTAGTATGTAATAAATATTCTGATAACACTGAGTATTGTAGATTTTTAATTTTATTGCACTGATATATTCATTTATATGTTTTCATTGGTCTTTTATATTTAATATCTTTTTATCTTTCTTCACTTTTATATACTTCTACTTTCTTTCATATTTTGTCCTTTACGCCAATATATTTCTGTTAATTCTCTAATTGAAGATTTTCTTTCATAAATAAATAATAATTACAATTGATTAAAATCGCGAAAGTCGTGTGGTTGCGATATACACAATCACTATTGTATTCGATAGAATAAAAAAATGAAAAAGATATTTTCCCTGAGTATTTGATCAAACAACGAAATTTTCTAGAAAGTTAACATATGTTTTGTTCTATCCTAATATAAAATAAAAACTAGAAAAAAATGTTGAGAAGTCTTTGGGTTTCTCATTTAGATTCGCGCGTTTGAAACGTTCCATTTCTCATCAGAGAATCCATAGGAAGATCTTTAATTAAATATTTCCGGCATTTTTATTTCTTACTTTTTAAAGGTCCCGTATTAACATGAGCGTCTCGTCAAATGCAATCACTAATCTAATCCCTGAAAATCAGACAGTTTTCCCTCTTCATTGACTTGGAAAAATTGATTTACTCAGAAATGTTCGTAGCGGTTCGATGATCGTCTGGGAGAGCCGCGAACTCGATTTTCCTCTCTCGCAGGTGCGGCCGCAGCATCACATGGGTGGCCACGCAGAGTATCCGTGCGCCTTCGTGCGTTTGTGTGTGTGTGTGTGTATTCGCGTACGTGTAAACGTCTCTACGGAGTTTCGCAGTAGGTGTTTGCTTACGTGTGTAAGTGTGAGAGCGTGTGGTTCCGCGTTTCGGAATAATTTAATTAGAGAGAGCGTACGAAGTGAAGTGCCAGGTCTTATCCCACGGGCTTAATAGCGAGCCGGCTCCCGACCTCGCCGAGGGCGTCCCCGGGGACGTATCTCTCGCCGTGGAAGCGCCGGGCGACGTCGGAAAATGCGCGATGCCGTGGCGGATCCTCGATGAGGACGAGGACGAGGAGATCTCGCAGGAGGAGAGCGCGACCACGACGCGTCTACGCCGCGACGGCCGTGCTTAATGAATTAATCCGTCGTTATTATGCACGCTTTGCCGCGGCCGTCCTTTCGTTACCTTTATTATCGCGCTTTTCGTCCCTTCGTCTCTTTCGGCTCTGTCTTATCCGTGACCGTCGCGAAACAAATGCGGAAAAACCGTTGCCTTGGATGACGTGTGCGTGGACGTTTCGGTCATATGAATCATCTATCGTAATTGATCAGTCGCGAAAATTAATATCTAGATCTCTGTCTTTTTTAGAACGACGACACACGAGTAGGCGACGTCATTGAACGCGCGTTGTCGCGAAACGACATATGCGCGAACACGTGAGTCATTTAACAATGTAATTTTGATAAGTATGTGAGTCACAATTGATTCGATGTATGAGACTCTCGCAATACGGAAAAATGTTGAATTCAGTCTCCGGGTTAGAATCGCGTTTTCGTTGTAACTGTGTTTCCAACGTTCAGTAAACATTTCAGTTCACTTCATCAAGGAGAGGAGCAACCTGATACTCGAGTCGCTCCTTAGTAGGTATACCCTTATAAATGAGTCGAGCTTGATTAATTGAGGGGAAAAGAGAATGGGGGGGGGGAAGACAGAGAGGGGAGGGAATAGGGAGAAAATTTGATTCAGCCAATAAAATTTTCAAAATCTAGAGAAATAGTTTATCAAATTAGGCAGATTTTTCCTTTGTTATCTCGGTCAAAGTTTATAACATTATTTAATTATATAATTAGAAATATATTACAAAAAATGAACAAATATATATAATTATAAATATACAGTTATAATATATTTTTTATTTTACAAATAATTGCATATAATTAATAATTATATGAGATCAAAATAACATTTAAATCGAGCTAAAAAATTAACGCCGGACGCTAAATATTATTGCGTGACAAACGTGAAAATAATTTTTCGAGAGAAACTTTGAATGTTGAAGAGCATTAATGCACCATAATTAATGTATTATAAATCATAATTAAAAAATATATTAGAACTAAGAGAAACACGAACGAGAAAATATTCTTCTTGTCGGACAGGAGATAAAAAAACATTAATATTAGGATATTCAGGACGATGACAAGGATTAGACAACGTAATTAAACGCATGATGTGTTGAGTGTGGACGAAATGCAATTTGCAGCACGTTGTCCGGACAAGGTTTCGCTTCAAAAGCGAAACTTTTAATTAAAAAGTAACCATCGGCTCGCATGTATGAATGTGAGTGCCTTTGTGTACACGTGTATGTGTGTGCGCGCGCGTCAAGGACGGCCTCGAGCAATTTGCGGCGATATAAAAGTTTCCCCGAAATCGCGGCGGAAGCCGTTGTCGCTCGTGGAAACCGAGGTCGAATTAAGCAGCGATTCATACAGAGAGAGGCGGTCTTAAATTCGTAAGATCCGATCCAACCCTCTTGAGCGAAACTTTCGCGACTCGCGGTCGATCTTGACGAGGCGAGAAGCGAGAAACGAGAGAGTTATAACAAAAAAAAAAAAAAAAATGAAAAGAGGCGCGAAGTACACGTCCCAGCATCTGTTCCGCAAGAAAAAAATTCCGTAAAATAATTTTCTAAAAAAGTACTAAAATTAAAAAATTGCGTCAATTGGTAATGTGAAATATATTGTACAAAACATGACAAACAATGAAGCAAAGAAAATTAATATAGAATAAAAAGATTTCCCGAACCGAAAAAATTTGCGTTCTATAGCCAAGAATAAAAAATTATATTACACAAAGAATTAAAAATAATTGTCGTATTAACATTACAGAAAGAATCTATTGACTAAAAACTAAGAAATATGAATATCAAATTAAAAATAAAACACAATAAAAAAGAAATTGATAAATAATCAAATAATAAATAAAAATAAAAGTAATAAAGCAATGAAAAGGAAAATTAAGATATAGACAAGTATTAAATTAAATTAATTAAGTATTAAGTAAAAATTAGGCATGGTATTGATTTTCGGTACTCTTACGGTATTAGTTTTTCGTATTGGTATAGTATTGATTTTCGGTATTGTTACGGTATCCATTTTCTGTACTGGCTTCAGCGCCTATCAAGTGCAAAGGGTTAAATATATAATATTGTTCAGGTATACAGAAAAAGAAGTTTGGATTAAGTAAATTTGAAGGTACCAAAATTCCCTCATTCGTTCATATTTCATGAGAAATTGGCTGATTCAACTAAATCCTTTCTTCTTGTAGTTACTGTTCTTTAAGAATGAAACTGTACAATAAAACTGTCAATAAAACTTCGGCGGAAACACTGTCGACAATGATACGAAGAGCTAATGATGAGTCGGCTCTCCCTTCATTCTTTCTTTCTGGAAGATGCCTATTATCATTTCTGCCAACCCGATCGTGATATCCCTCACGACTAATTACCCTCGCCGAGGTATTTTAATACTCCGACTGCCCGACACCGGAGGGGGACAACGACCTCCACTCGTTCGATCGCTCATCGACTATAATAAAACGCGGCCTCTGAATGACGTGACCCTTCGCCGCGCGATTAAATCGGCGGAAGGGATTGTCGAAGGGTCAAAGGGATTTCCACGATGTATATGCAGGGCTTATACATGTGACATTAAATTTTATTGAAACGTGCCGATGACCCCCTGATGACCGGAAGCGCCGCATGCAAGTTGATCAAACAAATTCTCTCTGAGAATTCATTTCGCTTTTCCGCGCGATGTCGCGAACAGTCGCCGCTACCAGTTGTATAACTCTTGCGGAGATTGATTGTATATGTTTATAAGACATTATTTTATCGGATGTTCGATTATAACCAACGATTAAGCGTTTTAAAATTATCTCTTAAGTAAATCACTCCAACAGATATACAAATATGTGTGTTTATAAGAAATGTCTGTATTTCAAGAATTTACACAATTAATCTTGTAACAATAACATCAAATGCCTTTTGGAGATATTGACATAAACACCATAGACATAATATACATAGACTTCGCATACAGTCAGAAAAGTGAAGCCATATGTATCAGCCCCTCTCTCTTTTTCTCTGTCTCTTTATGCACAAACAAAGTGTGCAATACAATTTAAGTAAGACTTTTGCTTGCCAGTCCAATCGGGGTGCTGTTGCGTTCTATAATATTATGTAAATAAGAAATGGATTGCAACAAAAAAGTGACAAAATAGAGAGAAAACTATAGCCCCTTTATTGTCGCTCTCTTTCTAGATTTAGCTTCATTCAATTAGACAATAGAACGAAGCATTCGGCATTCGGAGTCCATGTATACTATGTCCATGATAAACACTCTAATTTATTTTCGAAAACGAGATAGTGAATTTGTATTTGACACTACTACTAGCTAGTAATGTAATGCTAACTCCTCCTAGTGACTAGATAAATAAGTTAAGGCCGATTGTTCCAACTTCTTAATAAGCTACTTGACAGTTAAAACATACGTCTGTCTTCGTTTTTTCTTCAAATTGGACAGACACATAATTTAACTGTTAGGTAGACTTACTAAGAGGTTGCAACAATACACACACATAAGAAAAAGTTTGGTTGTATTAACATGAGATTAATACAACTTGTAAAGAATAAATCAACGTGTTGACTGAAGCGGAATTTCTGATTCTTATGACCAAATTTGGGTCACATCAACTCCGAGAAATTTTGTGTCCTTCAACCAAAACGCGTTGATTCATTCATTAAAAGCAAACTTTGCGTTAACAACCAAGTTTCCTTTCCACATTGCATTAACAGCACGAGAAGTAAGACGGCTTCTACGCCCGGCTTTCCCTCGGCAATGCTCCCCCTCGAGACTCCACAACTGGTAAAACAGTCATTCGATTCAAGCTCGCTTAATTCATCCCGTTGAAACTCGCAAGATGATAACGAACGCCGCGGGCTCGATAATCCGCCCAGCGCCACCCCCTCGCCCTTTCCGCCCACTCTTTCCCGTGGAGTTAACGCAGAAGGGGATGTAGTACGAGCGCAATTAAATATTCGGCTGAATGGATACACTTGCGTTACGTTTTAGAAGCCTCTTTTTGCATATTAGCCGAGCGTAAGTGGAATACATTCGCTCGCTCGAGCCGTAACGACGGCTCGTTAGTTGCTGCGGAAGGGACCCTCGATCCGATTCTCCCCGTTGCAACCCCATAGCCGTAATTAGGAGGGCCATCGACTGCCTCGTAATGTCGCCGTCCCGTTATTCGCCCGCCCGTCCACTCGCCCCGTTCGTCCACGTTCGCGAAAAAATTAGACGAGGACGTGACGCGCGCATACAAATCACGAATCGATTGCCCGGCTCGCGCATTCGCCGCCAAACGAGCCTGGAATTTATCTTCCCACCATTCCCATTCCATCCCCTTTCATCCGGTGCCTTTCTCCTCTTTATCGTCAGCGAACGGGGTAGTCTCGTATCTTCAGATAAAATGTAACATAACACTAGAAAGACCAAGGGGTGATCTATTGAGCATTTGAATTACAATCATAAAGAGACTACCATATTTTTTTGATGTTTTATTTCTTTCTTTTAAAATCCCATGACCCATTCCTGACCATTTGTCACCATCATTACGCACGGCTGAATAAATTGTAACGGCATCTGTTACCAAATTTAATTTGCCTTCAATGCTGATGGTCGATAGACAACCTCTTCAGTCTTTTTAGACATATACAATTTTCAACCCTTTTAGATGATAAAATAACGAAGAAGACAAGTGACGCGGGACGAGATGCTGAAGTAAGGTTCAAGTAATAATGCCTGGACACTAATAACGTATAAATGTTTATCAAGAATAGATTATCATTCAGATAATTATTCTTGATAAACATTTTTATCTTTTAATCTTTTGACTGGTATTGTATATATATATATATATATATATATATATATATATATATATATATATATATAT
>NW_022639614.1:53147-65500 GCF_010583005.1 Odontomachus brunneus | reverse complement strand
TATATATATATATATATATATATATATATATATATATATATATATATATATATATATATATATATATATATATATATTCTATATTGAACGTTTGAATATTCGTACACAGAGAGTATTTTAAAAAGTATTACATGCACGAGACTTTGTAACCCCGAGGAATTGATCGATATTCTGCAGTAATTCACTATTCTTCCATTTCAGCCAGTTATATTTTAGAAACTGAAATGTATTATTGAATTACTTGCTATGTTTCTAGTGAAATTTACTATGTTCCTTAGCAAAGTAGACCTTACTGACATTCCTTTAATAGGCCTGGACTATTAAAAACGTAGTAAAATTGAAAAAAATTACATAAAAAAGAAATTGTAATATTCTCTCGATGTAGTTAAAGACCAAAACAACAAGAATGACCAGAGCTAGGTGTTAATAGTGGCCAGATATTGTGGTACTTTTACCTGAAATGTCGCGCGAAATGTCACTTCGACTTCGAAGGGTGCGCAGCCGATGCATTTAACGGGCTCTCAACATGGAAACGTATTTCTTACGGATCTGATGTGACCTTTTCGTCTTAACACTTCGTATAAATGTCGCGGCATTTATGACGACCTGTCGAGGTCGGTCGCCGCAATCTTTCTCTCTCTCTCTCTCTCTCTCTTGTTCTCTCGCGATGTGCCCATGGCGCCTAATTAAAGCGGAGTATCGGCTACCTCCTCCGCCTGCCGCGATCCCCTTTCGCAGAACCGCAGGAGGTAGTTCCACGGGCCGGAAAGGGAGGAAAACCAATAAAGGGCGCGATTCATTTTTTTTCCTTCCTCCCCGGGTACAGACGAACCAACGAACGAACGGACAGACGGACGGATGACGGCGACGGCGAGAGGATATCGAGCCTCCGTCGAGTCCCGCCGATCGATCCTCGGGCCTCCTGCGAGGCGCCCGACGGAGGGGACAATTTATATCCTCGATAAATTCCTTTTCGCTTTCATTAGCGGCCTTGTCCGGCCTACCCGCCGGTGGTAGCGAGGAGACGCGGAGGGGAAGAGGGTAGGTGGTGTGTGCACGTACGCGCAGCCCGAGGAAGAGATTTACGTCGCGCGCCAACGAGAACGCCGAACTTTCGAAAATTACCGCAATGCATTCGCGATCGCGAGATCTCGTTTTCCTTACTCGCGGCGTCCTGGAACGAGATCTCGTTGTTTCTTCTTCTTCTTTTGCAAATGGCCTTTGGTTTCCCCCTTCCCCCAGTCCTTAGACAACATTGCCCAGCAAGCACGATGACGTTTCTATCGTTAGTACGTCATGTTCGCTGAAGAAGAAGCGGATAAGAAGAAGAAGAGGAAGATTTTTTTCATCCACTTTTTTTTTCAGTTTTGTCGTGGTGCGCGGGTTGAACAACACTTCTGTATCTAGCGAATGTGAAGGCAACTTATGCCAGAAGAGTCCGAGACTATAATTATATCGTACTCTCTACACCCCTAACTCAACATGTGAACCAAGAAAATCCACTGTGGAAGATATTACATTTTATTTATAACATTGTCTCTATAAGTAAAAAAGAAGTAAATTAATGACTGACTTTTGGGATGAGTGTCTTTAGCCAATAAGAAAAAAGAGAAAATATCTTCTTCTTCTTTTTTCGTGGCTTGATTTATCTGCGATCGTGCGAATTTCGCAATTTCCACGTCGACATGTTCCTTCTGAGAGAAGCAAGGTTCTGCTCGCGACCAGTGAACTTAATAATCGCTCAAAATGGTCGTGGTAACTCCCTCCACGAAGTGACGGCAGAGTAGTTTAAATATGCACCGAACGATCCGCGAATTCCAAAGTTCCCGTCTTCTCTTCGCAGTCGAAGAAACTCGCTCAAACTGTCTCTCTCTCTCTCTCTCTCTCTCTCTCTTTATCTCTTTCTTCTTCTTTCTCCCTTTTCCCTCTTTCTCCCTTCTCTTCTTCCTACAACCGGATTGACTCGATTATCCCGGAAATTAATCGTTGGAATTAAATCCACCTCCCAATTAGAGGCTTGGTATCATTAAAAGTTCTTATTAATTATGAGACGCAATTATTGACCGACGATGGTGTCGCTTTCGAGGGTGAAAATTCATGGATATTCTGCAGCACTGGGAATTAACAAGGATAGACGCGTGATATATAACATTATGACTACCCACAATTAACAACTTATTTCTGTCAGAGCTGTTAAAATAACAGTTTTCTGAGAAAGAAAAACACGTAATGCAAGGAAAAAAAATGTTTATCTACTCTTTACGATTTTATTATATAAATATAATAAATAAAAATATAAAATGTGATGATTATGTGTAACAATATAAAATGTGATGATTATGTGTAACAATATAAAATGTAATAATTATGTATATCATAATATATAAAATATAAGAAAAATAATATAAGCTAAAAATATAAAATGCACGGTTATATAAATTTGAATGATTTTTATAAGAAGTTACAAACGAACTATTTTGATTCCTTTTGGTTCAAACATTAACTCAGACAGTAACAAGTTTGTTTGATGTATTGGACGCAAATAATCAGAAACTTGATTTAAAATTTATTAAATCACTTATTGTAATTTACAATCTTATTGTTTCTCTTTTTCGTTCCTAAGATGTCAAAGTGAATGACGATCTCGGAAAATGTTGCTAACGTAGAGGCGATTGTCACAATTGGAGAAATTATCCGAAAAATAATTAACAGATATTTCCGATCAAAATACTGATGAATATTTATATCTGATCAGGATATCCGATTAAATTTAATCGGATCCGATTTAATCAGATTCCGAACATAATATTTTATCAAATAAACTGATCAAAAAATTATGAACCGATATTTCTTATTGGATGTTTCCTGATCGGATACAAAAATTCATCGGTACCTTAATCGGAAATATCCGTTTATTAATTTTTTATCGAATAATTTCTCTAATGCACTAACACAAAATAATTACGATATCATTTTGATATTTCTTATATATATATATATATATATATATATATATATATATATATATAGATTTTATATAAATATGTGTTGTTTTATTTTAATAAATTTAGTGTGAAATCCAACTGTGCATACATAGAAATTTTCATGTAAATTTTTCGTATTATCAAGCTTTTACATTTAGTTATAAAGGTGCAGAAGCTTATAATACAGCCTATTTTGACACTAAAGAAAGTGAAAAAGGAAATTTCTGACACTATTAGAGTCAAAGTAGGAGTAAATTGTATCATTAGAATTAAATTTACTTAGCTTCTACTATATAGAATTCAAGGTTTATAGAGCCAAAATTTCGATTTGGGAAAGTTTTCAAGTACGGCATCCCCTTACCGTAGTCTCCATTCTTTTCGCATTCTTTACGAGGGAGTTCGTGAAAGTAAATTAAAATGGAATTTACACCATTACGTTCCAGGAGGCGCTTGGTGTTACTGTCAGGATCGAACCAGGTTCAATTTCCCGGCGCAACCGCCCGACTAAACGAACGGGGAGGAAGAATAGTCGGCATCTCGCTTTTTATTATTATTCTCTACTCCCGCGCTCCCTCATCCCCCTATTAGTCTTATCTTTGAGGCGAACGTCGATGCTCTCACCTGATAATGTGCTGATTGGTGGATTGCAGTAGGATCGTCGTGTACTTGGTGATCAACATCCTTCCTAGGCTGTTCGACGAGCCGGCGGCGGCCTCGCGCACTCTCGCCCCATCACACAAGCACATACACACATCCACCCACCCAGCACACCGACAGACGTACCGACACACGCGTGATTCAAAGTCCGAAGCGCGCACAGACCCCCGAAGACGTTGACTCGGGCGGGTTTCGTGAAAATTCGAGCGGGAGCGAACGCGGCCGCCACGCGCGAATTCTTTCGCCTAAATTTAGCGCTCTTATACGGGGTGTCCCTGCGACGTTCGGTCCAGCTTCACCGGCGTGTTGTTTCCCGAGCTATCTGGACGTCGGAGGAGGAACGTCGCGTGAGAGAACGTCTGTTTATTGTCCTCACGTCGCCGATGAGCACGTCTTCACCAGAGACCGAGATTCGCTCAGCTCGATGGCGACGGAGACCATCGGGGCCTGCTCGATGCCTCCTCGATAGAGCTCGATGGGAAGTTCGGTGTCACACTGACTTCTGCAACTGATGGAGTTTCTGGGTTCCTGGAATGGATGTGAATGGTACTGATAAGCTGCCTTCAAATACTGCCTCATGGACAGCCTCATGCTGCTCCTCATTCGATTTCTTTCCTTCTTCTCGCGATGCGTACTTCGAGAGTGATAATTTACGCTTCCTCTTGCTACGCTCTTTGGCGTTTTACTTCTCTCTCTCTCTCTCTCTCCCCCCGTCTCGGGCTGTTCTTCTCGAGGAGCGTCGTCTATTTATCCTTTCCGGTTTGCGTCATGCAGCTCATTATATTTAATCGTCGTCTATCCTCCTCGCGCCCAAGCGAGACTCATGCCCCTCGACGCTCAGGATCCGACTTGGACGGTGGTGTTTCGCGATCTGTGCGACGCAACTGCGCTCGCGATCCGTTTATATTTACGTGGGGTCTTTCATCGAGCAATAACGAGACTCCAAAGTCACGCTGTTTTCCTAAAAATAATTCGGGACTCGGGACACGGAAGAGAAAAAATATGATGCATATAACCAGAAATATTTAGTTGTGAGCAGCATAGTTGTACTACTCTAGATATTTTCGTGTGATGGTAATGTGTGTGTTTGGTGCGACTTAGTTACTTTGGAATATCAGCTACATCATCAGTAGTTACATCAATACGAGTATAGCTACATTATCAATATAGTTACTGATCTGGTTGTGACAATTAGAAATCAGTTAGGGCGATATTTGCTATTCACTGAGAGAAAAGACTGGTAACTGCATTTATAACAAACTGCATTTAGTTACAGAAATTCATTGAATCCTTAGTAACTAATACTAAATATGATAATAATTACCAAATATTTAATAGATCGGGAGTATGACGTAATTGCATTCACAGTAACATCAGTTAAATAATTTAGTAATAGTTACTTAATGTTAAATATTTAATATGAAATATATTACAGTTATGAACAGATATTTGATAATTGTTATGAAATCGTTATATCCCATATAATAAAAAATTCAGTAGGTACGAGTTCTATTTTGTTACCAGTATAAGTATGTTTTGTTGCAGCACAACGAAAAATTTATTCATTTGCAGCTATTACATCGTTTCAATATCTATTATTACAGATAGTTGATTGAACCTATCAAAAATTTTGTAACTATTACAAAATCGCTTATTTTGCTCAACTATTCAATAAGTTTTATTTACCAAATATATTCTGGAAGCAAATAAATTTTACTTCTGTCAAATAAATAATTTATTTTACAGAACTAAATTAATTAATAAGTATTGCCATAGCTTTGGCCCGCTATATTTACGTCTATCATTTAGTAATAGTAACCAAATTTTGATAATATTTACTAAATTCTTCTCTCAGTGTAGATGCACTTTAGTGGAGCAACCATCGTCAACTGCTGCAACACCAGTAATTAAGCAATTGCTCTGTGATTGCAGCAAGCTCATAATTAGTTGTTTCGTAATTTACTATCAAATCTGATTCGCATGACCAGATTTATGTGTCAAATCATACTGTTTTTTCCGTGCAGAAATATTTCGTTGTGAGCAGCATAGTTGCATAAGTTGCCTTTGGCTGTGTTCAGGAAACACAACAGTTGAGTGAGCGCTCAGTGTTATCGGAATATTCGTTCAGATCTACTATGGATCTAAAAGAATACTTCAATTAAAAGCGATAATCACTCAGCGGTTTCACAACCGTTTCCTGAATCTACCTTTGTATGATGGTAATGTGTGTGATAGGTATGACTCAGTTACTTTGATACATCAATTGCATTAATGTAATTGCGCGTGATCTGGGCATTAATCATGAATCTTTTCACGTGAATTCGATCATGCTTATCAATCATATAATGCTTTTTTCTAGTATAAAATTATATAAAGTGAATAATGTTGCAGTATTTGAAGGCAATAACTCTTTTCTTCCAATGTAAACCTATGAAGAATAAACGTTTCCCTACATCTTCAAAGATTAGATTTTTCACTTTTCATGAATTCATACTAAAGGAAAGGATTCACGATTGACTCCCTGGTCGTGGCAACCAGAAATCGATAGAGCGACATTTGCCATGGATATATTCTAGTTAAAGCAACCAGATATCTGCCTTCGTTGCAACATCAGTAACTCCCGCAGCAGCACATATTAGTTGGCCAACGGTTGGCTACTATAGATTCTACATTGACTACTATAGATATACTATAGATTTGATATTAACCTAATACATTGTGTTGCTATGATTAGCAATAGCTCTGTGATTGTAGCAACTACATAATTAATTGTTGTTATCTTGCTATTGAACCTTTGACGCAACCAGATTTACGTGTGGACTAGTCATACTGTTTTCGTATCGACTTGCGACCGACTGGGATGATCGACGACTGGTCTCTTGTTATTGTCCCGAGTCCCGAATCTTTTTTGCGGAATACTGTCATGCCGTCATGGACGTCTCATCGTTGCTCGACAAAAACTCGCTTGGGAACACAAACGACGGGCAGAGGGTTAAGGTTTATATTTTGACTGGAAGATTGAAAATGATATTCGAAACGGAGCGTGTCAGAGCTCCAAGTGGTTTAAACGTGCGTGGGCTCCGGGAAGCTTATGTGAAAATTAATAATGAATAAATATACGGAAAAGAAATTTAGTTGAATTCATCGTTGGATTAATTTGATAAAATATGAACAAATTTCGTTTGAAGTTACCAAGATTCTATCCAAGTTAATAAGATTTCTGATTAACCAGGATTTGAAACTATTCAACTGGAACAGTTACAAGTTCTAGTGAACCAGAAATCTTGCTTGATTAACCAGAATCTCGTTAACTTGAACACAGAATTCTGATAACTTCAACTGATAACTGAAATTCTAGCTCGTTCATATTTCACCAGACCAGATTAGCTATTTGGCTGATCCAGAAATTGTTTCTTCCGCGTGGACAGATAAATGAACGAACGAACTCGTTGCGTCGGACATCACTTCGAAGCGAGACGTGACCCCTGAGCGTTCTGCTCTTTCCATTTTTCCTCGATACGCGTCTCCAATGAGTCGTGACAAAATACAGAGTCTCGACAGATGTTTGTTCTCCGGAGAGCTCTGTACGCCAACCGGCTCCGGAGGGGTCCCTCGTGCCCCCTGTTTACCCTACATTCCTTCGTTGTGGGATTAATCGGAGTCAACGACGCGCGCGTAACGACGCCGGGCTCGACGACATCGACAGAGTCGCTCCATCGACAAGGACGATGAACGACCGACGACAACGACGGTGACGACGAGGACATCTTGAGCTCACGAGGTCCCCCGCTAACGGTAGATCGTCCATGAAACGGCGCGCCGACGATTTCGATTCAATTGCTTTCGATCGTGGAAAGCGCATCGGCTATTCGAGGAGCGTTCGCGCGCGCATGCTTGCGAGATCGAGAAACGCTTTTATCGAGGACGAGGCGGACCAGCCGTAAATTCGCCGCGAATGTAAATGTATATTACAGCTGTCGCCGATGCTATCGACGACGTCGTTCATAGCGAGGCTGCGCAATACGCGCTGAAAGCAGGCGCGAGGTCGTCACGCGTGTTTAAGGAGGTTTTGCGTTTGAACAAGTACAAGATCCACTTATAATGTGTACACTTGGTTGCAAAACGGTTTAGACGCAATGAAGTTTTCGGATCTCACCAAACTGTCAAAATTGAGAGCCATTACTTACGAGTTCATGCAGTAATTATATTATTAATTATTATTATTATTATTTCTTTTTATATTATTAATATTAAATATATTATTAATATTAATTTATATTATTAATTATATTAAGATAAACCTATGATATGTATATAGTTGCAAAATGCATTATATTAAAGTATGATATAAATTTACCGTTACGTTGAAAAGATGTTTGAATATTTCAATAAGAATATTCGTGAAATAAGATATGACTGGAAATATGGTAACGTTACATATACGTGATAAGTTAGAGTCAAACCTGAAATATAAGTATGGAAATAAATATATGTAGAAATGTGGCCTCATAATATCTCTCATTTTTACATTTGTTTCTCTATTTATTATTCATTCTAACATAACATCTGTGCATTTGCAAATAAAATTAAATGAAATTAATTATTTATCGAATATAATAGCGAATATATTTCATGTTCATATTTCTTTTCTTCATTATCTTCATTTCTTTTATAATTTTTCTTCTATAACTTTTGTCTTACTTTTAAAATATTTTGTAATTGTTAAGTTAAAAATGATTATTTATTATGATTTTTATGAATTTCATCTCACTGATATCGCTGTGAAATTAATTTTTCAATTATTTTAAACAATTTTATTAATATTGTCTCAAAAGTAGTGTTCAAAACCTCCTTAAAGAATGCGAGCGCATTGAAGTATCGGCCGTTTAGAATGGAATTTTAATTTGTCAGCTGTACTTCGCACAGTTACATTTCAGCTCGCTATTTCGATAATTTGGTTTAAGGCTCCTTTTTCCTTTTTTCTTTCGTTTTTCCTCTTCTTTCTTAACGGGATCGCCAACCGTCAATTATCGATATCGTTTCCCGATTAAGCACGCTCGTACGAGAGCCGCTCTAATTGTTCAGTTTGCTTTTTTAATTAACGAAACGACCGACTTCCAATTACCGATATCATCATCCGTTCGGAGATTAATACGCGATGATGCGCGCTCGATGCGTTTCTTTTGAGGCCTGAAATCGCGCGAATCGTCGATTAAAGCGAGGCAATTCTTAATTTCACAGGCCAGCCGGACTTTCTGATTCTGGAGAAATTTATACTTGCCGCTTCCACCTCAAGGGCTTATTATCCCTCCGATTTTCTTCCGTCCGTTCGTTTCACCGGCTTCCCGAAAAACCCTCCCGATTCTCTTTCCCTTAATCTCGCCTGCTTCCAGAAAGGGGGCGCCCTCGGGTATGTGCGGAAAATTTTTGCCTCAACTCGCAGAACATATTGGCGCACAGCTCCTGACTTCAAGCTTGGCAACAGCCTCCGCGCGTACCAAGCGCGAAAATCTCACCGTCCCGACACATCCGCGCCGGAGCGAGCGAGCGAGCGAGCGAACGGCGGTGTGTGCGTAACCGCGAGCGAACGCGCTTGTTTGAAAATTCCAACGAGATATCGTTTCGTTCTCCTCTCGCGGCCTCTCCGCGCCCGGCGCGCGGCACAAGAGATCGCAGTTTTCAATTAAAATTCCCCGGCGCGCGCGATCTAACGGAGTTCAAGCGGCCTGAGCCGGCCAGGCTCGATCGCCCACGTGCACCTTTGTCACTATTAAAGTATATGTATCGGTATGGCCGTCCGGCGAAAATTTCACGACGCCGAACGCGCACTCTCCTCGCCCGCGACAACGAGCACGCCACTGAGCTCACTCTCCTTCGGTTGCTGACGTAAACCCGCATCCTCGTCGTGCACTTCGTCGTCGCCGTCGCCGCCGATTCATCCGCGATCGGTTGACTCATCCGCGCATGAAAGAGAGACTCTCTCTCTCCCCCCTCTCTTTCTGTCTTTTTCTCTCTGTACCTCTCTCTGTCTCTCTCTATGTCTCTCTCTGTGTCTCTTTCTATACCTCTCTCTGTCTGTCTGTCTCTCTTTCTCTCTCTCTCTCTCTGTACTTCTCTCTATCTCTTTCTGTCCCTTTCCGTTGTCTCTGCCTCTCTCTGTTCTCTTTCTTTTTCTCTCTTTCTTTCTCTCTATATTTCGCGAGCGGATGGAGAACAATTTTACGGCGGTAGTAGCGCGTTTTTGTTTAAAAATCGCTTTTCTTTCTCGGAGGAGAGAGGTTGTACTTTCGCTCAAATTTCTCGCGGCAAATCGGAGATCCCACGGCGACGGAATTGCGACGGAAATTGACAGCGACACGCACGCGTGCGCGCGCGAATTGCATTGCGCTTCCAGGCGCTCGTTGCAACGATGTGTGTTCGTCGGCGGAATTATTTATAGCGTGCGCGCAGAGAGAGAAAGAGAGAGAGAGAGAGAGAGAGAGAGAGAGAGAGAGAGAGAGAGAGAGAGAGGCGGACAAAGGCTTTAGAGTGTTTAGCGTTAAACGCCTTCAGCTCTAGCGAGATACTTGCGCGCCTTCCGCTCGATCGCGATCTCGCTCTTCCGTGTTAACACTCGGAGCGCCGTATCGAATACGTCGATCTGACGTTGTGCGCTCCGCGCTCGAATAATGTCGGCTAACGCAGATAGTTCCCGCGTTTATTTATAATCGTGCGCTCGTAAAAACCGTCTCCCTCGCGTAACGGCGCGCGGTAGAAGCTGCGTGCGATTTTATTAACCGCACGCGGAGAAAAAGGATTGGTTGAATTGACGTGTCGATGAACGGGCCGAACGTGTTTTGCCCGAAGGTAACAGCATTTCTGGTTCTCATGAACCAAGAGTTTCCTAAACCTTATTAATAATACATTATTATCAAGATGTAGATATTATCATGATATAGATAAAAGTATAATATGCGCACGAAAAATATGTTGTAGTAAAGATTACAGTAAAATTTCTAATCTTGGACGAAATTGCTATATATTTTGTTTAAAAATCTTACAAACATTTGTCTAGTTACTACAAAATTATCGTAAAATTACTTTTTTATATCGTATACTAAGTACAACGTTAAATTAAAAAATGTTTAACGTGTAATATATATAAACAATTTTAAAAAATATTTAAAGAATAAATATTTATTCGGTAGGTACTAATGACATATTTATTTAAATTCTTTTATTTAAATAGAATGAACAATTGCCTTCATGAAAAGAAAATTATATATTTTATATTTGAAAAGTATTTTATATATATATATATATATATATATATATATATATTAGAGTACACAAATATATTATTGGTATACTTATTGAATAAATATATTTAATTTTTTAAATATTATTTCTCTTAGTGTGTGTGCATAAAATAAGTTAGCACCAGATTTGGAAAAAAATTCTATAATATCACTTCTATGTCTAATATCACTCACTAATTTATTATTAAATGGCTAATGATCTATTAATACATTTTCAATAATCATATGAATTATTTTTGGCGCTAAGAACCAGAGATTTTGTTTCCCTCAACCGTTTGCTGCGCTCATTATCGCGTTAATTCAATCAATCTTTTATCTCCGTGCACCGAAATTATCCAGATCGACGATTTTCAAATCCGCCGCCTCCGCTGCCGTCGTCGCCGCCGCTCCGCCGCGGTCGATTTAACACAGAATGTCGTGTGCGCTCCGGGCGCACGACTCGCGAGTGCACTAAATGCCATCGGGCAGCATCCGAGCTTTTCCAGCTTGCAAAAACCTGAGCTGACTCTCTCTCTCTCTCTCTCTCTCTCTCTCTGTCTTACTCTCTCAATTATTCGAATACCTTTACGGCCGGGCACTTGCTTCTCCACTCCGAATCGGACTCGCCGCCGTCGGCGGACGCGGGCGCGAGAAAACGGGACGGAACAAAGAGATTCGAGTGTCTCGCCTGGCTGGCGGTCGCGAATCAACTAACAACTCCGGGCCCGGTTAAACACTATAGTTACTGCAGCCGGGACTTTAGCGGCTGACTCGGGCCACCTTGTATACGCCGTCTATAGTCCACGGACGAGTATTGCGGGGAGAGTGCAGCGAGAGAGTGAGCGCACTGCTCGCGTACACACATACAAATACAGACGCCCGCATTCACATAAACACACACACGTGCAGACACAAGCGAGAGACAGGACTCACAATCGGGGCTCTTGCATCTTGTTGGAGCACCGAGTGTGCGTGAGTGAGTGTGCGCTCCGGAGTCTCACCTGGGCACGCAGGTAACGAAATGCGCGCACGCCTACTTCAGGCTGGGCCTATCCCGCAGGAGAACGGAGATGAAAAGCCCGTGAAAGAGAAGAAAAGAAGAGAAAAAAGCGCCTTTGAGAAAGGCCGGATAAAAAGAAAATGAAAAGCAGACATTCCGATGTCAAATCGGGATTTGGTGAGGAAGGGCGAGTCGGGGGCGGATGGGGTGTGCTGCGTTCAACTAGAACTTTGGATCATCCACGGGAACGGGAGCGTTTTCGGCTGAGCCCACCTTCCTCTGATTTACCGGTGAATTTCTTCCTTTGAATTAGCGGTGAAACGGAAAAATGAGAGAAGTTGATAATCAGAAAAAGAGATAGAGAGTGTGTGTGTAAGAGAGAGAGAGAGAGAGAGAGAGAGAGAGAGAGAGAGAGAGAGAGAGAGAGAGAGAGAG
>NW_022639614.1:11359-52770 GCF_010583005.1 Odontomachus brunneus | reverse complement strand
GAGAGAGAGAGAGAGAGAGAGAGAGAGAGAGAGAGAGAGAGAGAGAGAGAGAAGCAGCGAGAAAGTCGGTTGAGGAAAAAGAGTCGCGTATTAATCTTAAAATCAATTGCAGATAAACGACCGAATGAATTTTTACTAAATAAATAACTAGTTATCGGTTAGTGACTACTTTGTTCCAATTATTTAATTACTTATATTATGTTATATATAGTTGTATATAGTTTTTATAACCTTTTTCACCGAAAACCAAGGAAACACTTTGAAATAAAATATTTCAGAAATGCTAAAATTGACATAGCGAAATCAATGTGATTTAAACATTTAAAAAGATAATCAATTTCTTATTCAAAGAATCTTGAGAGAAAGACAGAGAGAAAAAAAGAGAGAGAATCTCATCAGATATATTACATATATAATACATACATCTGCATGCATTGTGTAGTTTTAAGCATGTTAAAATGGCTGATAATAGACTTTCACATCACTTTACAATTTCTTTAGAGTTTCTTAAAGAACTTATAAAGAAATGTTATATTTTTGATATATTTCATTTTGAAATAAATTACCATCTTATTCAGCGACTCAATAAAAATAAGATTACATATATAACTTACATTATACTTTTTAGGCCAAAATCGGCCTGTATTAATTTATGTGATACTGAAATGTATCTAAATATGTTTAAATGTACATTTTATTACAATAGTTTTTAAATTTTTGTTCTTATATACAAATACGTTAAATTAGGAAAAATTTGTTGCATTATAAAGATTTTACAGATATTTATACTTTATAAATTTACAATCAAATATCTATCTACACAATCGGAAATGAGATTAATTTCGTAAAAACTAATAAAGATTATTGAAATTTCTGTTATGCATTTTTAATTTGATTAATCTTTCTATATCATGTATATATTATAGGTTTATTTTTTATTTAGTGAAACGCTTTCTTAATTTGACGCTTAAGCTTGATCTGCGATGTATTATTTGCTTTTTGTTTTTTTTTATTTCTTTCTAACTCATACTTTAAGTCTTAAACTAAAAAAAGAGAACAAGAAACAGAAAGCAAGAAGCACATTGTAGATTAGACTTTAGAGAGGACAGAAGCATGTATTACATTACGTGTCTACGGCGTGCTAGCCGATTTTAGCCCATAAACAATAGAACGTCTGGGAAATATGATTGTCCAACGCAAGAGGTTAATCATCTGACTGTGGTACAATGATAAAGATGAGAGAATAGATAACCCTGGCGAATAAGACACTGTATAATAAGTTCCGTATGACTAATAACACTGTTACTATATTCTTCCGTAACTCCGGAAGAGTGTTATTAGACATATGGGGAGAGCCTCTGTCGTGCCAAGAACTCTTTTATTTTCAAGGAAAAGATAGACTGGAAGAATGAGAACTAGTTCTCTTATACAAAAGTATTACTGAAAAAATAATAGAGATTACTAAAAAAATTATAAGAAAGAAGTAGTAATAATTATATAGATAGAAAGTTATTAAATAATAAGAAATGGTAATTAGAAAATTATTAAAGAAATAGTAGATATTACTAAAAGAAATTATTAATGAAAATAGTAGGGATTAATCACTACTCAGTGGTTTAGTAACTATTTGACAAATTACTGTATACAATATATTTTTTGTTGAATCTCCACAAATTTATCTATTGGAATAGTTTAGCAATCTTTAATGTTTGATTATTTTGCTTAAGTAAAAAAATTAGTGTTTCATATTTTGCGTCGCAACACTCAATACGTGTATCTCCGTATGATTTTGATTTCCTGCCCTCAGAAAAAAATTTATGATATTTGGAACTATAAAAGAACTATACAGTAAAAAGATTATACTTAGGAATATCATTTTTACAATAAATATCACCATAATGTTTGTAATATTTATAATATAAGCATAGTGTAACTGACCCATGTAAAAATTTTACCAAGAATTATAATTATTTGAAATAAAAAATATAGTAAGGTAACAAATATTGAGTGGTAAGAGAAATTAACTATTTTATATAGTCAATACAATTGGAATATTTGGCAAATGTAGGTACATGTGACTATGTTCCCAAAGTATACTTTACTATACATATAGAGTAATAAAATGGTGACTATAAATCTTTGTTCATTCTGCTATATCTTTAGATGAACTATAAATATATGTTTGAGGTCAAAATGAACTATAAAATATAGTGAGATTATAGTTATTCTATTTTTCTCTCTCAGCTTGTAGCTATCATTCACTCTTTTCTCACCCTTATAGAAATATCATACTAAGAATCATTGATAATTATATATTTTCAGTATTAAAAATACTGGATAATAAGTAATTATCAATGATTCTTAGTATGATATTTCTATAAGGGCAGACTGCTTCTGATTAATCAGAATGAATGAATAAAAACCGTTGGTCTCAATGAGCTATGATATCCTGGTGGATTATGCTTATAATATGCTTTTATATGGTTCAATAGTATTCCGGTAATAAAACTATACTGACCAATAACAATTCGTTACTGACTTATCAGTGATACTTGTCTGTAAGGGTGAGATGAATTAACAGAGGAATTAGACGTACGCGGAAATAAATGGCGAGCGCGCGCGGCCTGCGGATGCTAAGGAGTTCATTAATTAGCGATCGCGATTCATTTGCGCGTCCGTGCGCGCATCAGAGTCGAGCGCAGGAAAATGCGCACGCTGCCGTTAATCGCCACCGGCGGAATGCGACGTGCGCTTTGCGGATTATTGCACCCGGGCGAATTTCCGGCCGAACGAGCGAGCCGTTCGCATTGCGTTTTCGCGAGAAGTAGCCGGGCGAGGCGAAGCGAAGCGGAGCGACGCGGAGCGGAGAGGGAGAGAGAGAGGCCCCCTGGCGCGTTTCCTGCGTCGCAATCGATCCCGGCTTTGCATAATGATGCAGGCATTAGCGTGTAATCGCGTGGGCCTGATGTAACAGCGGCGCTGTAATTCGCCGGATTAATCATGCGCATGCCGCTTTGTGCCGCTCGCGCGTTCACGCGCCGCCAAGTGTTTAATCGCGGCCATTGCGGGAAATGAAGTCCGACTGCGTTGATGGGGTGCGTTTATAGTCAGGAAGAGAGATAGAGAGAGAGTGAAAGAGAGAGTGAGAGTGTGAGTGAGAGAAGCAGAGTTGGTTGAGAAAAAATTGATATCGTGTCAACCCTTTCAATTGCGTTGAGTCATATGTGCTCCACAATAAGCTGAATTTATTTTGTGTTAGCATTGTTCAATTTACTTTCCCTTGTATACAAATAGCGTTCATAATCAGAAAGATAGATAAAGAGTAAGAGGAGGAAGGAGAATAAGAGAGAGTGAGAGAAAGAATGTCATTTAAGGAAAAATCGAGTGCGTATTAATCCTTTCAATCGCGTTGGATCATATGTGTCTCACAATGAGTTGAATAATTTATTTTGTGTTAGTATTGTGCAATTTACTTTCCCTTGTATACAGATAGCGTTCATAATCAGAAGGAGAGATAAAGAGTGAGAGGAGGAAGAAGAATAAGAGAGAGTGAGAGAAAGAAAATCATTTGAGGAAAAATTGAGCGCATATCAACCCTTTCAATCGCATTGATTCATATATTCCCCACAGTGAGTTGAAGAATTTATTTAACTTACTTTACTGCATGTAATAATATATATGCTGAGAGAATTTTGTGATAAAAATTATTATAAGATTTTGCAATCGGAGAACAGATCAACATTTTGCAGTAATTGACTATCTTTTCATTTTATACTACTTATATTTTGGAAAACGAAATGTGCTATTAAAAATTGTTTTATATTTTTAACGAAATTTATTATGCTCCTTAACAAGATAAACTTACTGACAGTCTACTTCTGCACTATCTAAAATCAGAGTTTAGGGTTAAATTATAATACTCTATGATACTCTACGTGTAGAAAAAACGTGAACTATGTATGTCATATATATAGACAATGAATAATCTATGGACGTTGATTAAGGAACGAACGGTTTACTTAAAAATTAAAAAATGTTAATTATTTTATTAAACTTTATAATTCTAATGCTTCTAAATTGATAAATGTTGTTCCCTGAAGAAAGTTGAGTCCAATTTTCGGATGATATTCTTATCTCCAAAGTTAAGTTTACTGATTTGTCATATAATGAAGTGAATATTTCACTCAATTCGTTATTTTTCTTATCATTGCATTTATAATTGATATCCAAAACGGATACCAAAATTGCAACTGTCTCATAATTTAATTTTTTTGGATATTTTTTTGGATATTTTAATACAATTTACGATATTTATTCTATTTAGTTGACATGTGGTGTATATGAAAAAAGACTGTGTATGCATTGCGTAAACAATATATAAACATTTCGCGTAGATGTAATTTTAAAATCTATGACATAACTCCCTAAACTAAAACATAGAAAAATTGAAAAGAATCTATATGAAAAAAACTATAATATACTCTCTCCGTGTAAATATTTGAGATTTCTCCGAAAAGAAAGTCAGACCGAGAGGATTGACCAGTAAAAATTCATTAGACGAAGGTCAGGCAGATCCGAAGCGGATTTTCACAAGACACATAAAGAAGCGCGTATCGAAGACGTGCGGCGGGGGGAAAAGCGAGGATGTCTCGGCGTCTTTCTCTCTTCTCTCCTCTGGGAGAGGCTCTGGGAGAGTCTCTCCCCGAGTGCCGTTCGTTTTTCAGCTTCCTGTCGCCGGGATGTCGATAAAGTAGCCGGAGAGCCCGCACTTCCGAATCTGGCCTGGGCGTCTTCTTTCCGGCGATAAGGGCGCGCCCTCCGCTCCCCCGAGGGGCAAATCCAATTAGGAGAAAAATATCCCGCTCCTCCTGAATAAACGTCGCGTTCTCTCCTGTCGTCGGTCCCGCGGATGTCTATTATTCGACGGTCCGGAATATCTCGAGGAAAGGAAGGAAGGAGAGAGAAGGAGAGAGCCGCACGTTCGTTGACTTCAGAACGTCAGGATTATTGCGACCACGTTGGAATTGTCACGAGAATCCGGGAAACGTTTATTTCTTTAGATGTTATCTAAGCCCGTTATCTGTGAGCTCGTTTTTCGACTTTTTAATCTTTCCATTCACTCTTTCACGACGAATGGTCATTATAGCGGCTGTTCGCCAAATTAATAATTTTGTAAACATTTTTTATAAAGGTAGTAAAATACACGCGTAATGTAGTGCACATGTTTGTAAACCATTTTTTCCTTCATTTATGATGTTTAACGAGGAATATAAAAATATCGATGTTATCTTATTGTCATACTTTGTAATTATGACCTGTGAATCTTTACAATTTTTATTTGCGAAGCTCATTTGCAAAGATTTGCCGATATCAATATTGTCATATTTTTAGAAATGATGATGTCGTTGTTGTGACATAAACAAAGAACAATAGGAATTCATGTAATGAAAAGTTGATTATTTTTATATCATATTTTAATCTGAAAGTTTGTGACGAAATTATTAAGAAATATACATTAATAATTCTTTAAAAAAATTGTGAAATATAATATGCTTATGTTTAAAATATGTTTAATGAATTATTTAATCAAAATAATTATTGTTATGTAACTATTAAATACTAATTAAAAATTTATGTAACAAGAAAAGTATTATTTCTGAGATTCCTAATTAGAATTATTTCAGATTTCTGAGGCTTTCAGTTTGTTATTATAATATATTACATTATCAACGACAACGGTATCATAGTGCCATCTTCGCCACACTGTGGAAAGAAAGTATTGGATAAAAAGTGTAACTTTATATGGTAATTATTTTTATGGACAAAATATTATATTCTTTTTTATACAAATTCTCTTCAATTTTACTGTGTTTCTAGTAGAGTTTCTAGTAGTGCAAGAATAGACTGTCGATAAAGTCTGTTTTGTTGAGGAATATACATTTCGCTAGGAACGTAGCGAATTTTTTAGTAGTATATTTTGGTTTCTACAACATAAGTAGCATAAAATGAAAGAATAGTTTTTTATTTTTCGGTTATACAAAATTCTTTAGTAATTTTTATTATAAAGTTTTTGGTGTGTGCGTGTAAATTTGACTCAAGATTTACATATTTCTTGACCCCAAAAACCTATATGTACTTATTTTGGTGCGCAAATACATTTAATATCGCAGAATTTCAATACGACAATCACATCGCAATATGCGCTATTTTAAATTTTAGCTTTGTCTTCCAAAATTTGCAGCGCTACGTTGTAGGAAAATTCACAACGAGCAAGTTAAAAGAGAGAATCCTTGAAAGCATAGAAATCGGCCGTCGCGAATCAGAAGAATTTTGATAAGAGAGCAACAGGTGTTTTGGACCTGCTAACTCCTGCTCGCGAACTTTTACGGTTCAACGCGGGGTCGACGTTTCCTCAACCTTCGGACGTCTCGCGTCTCAAGGAGGTACACGACGGACGCGTTGGCGAACCAAGTGCACCGTCGGGTCTGCCCTAGCCACACTTCAGCCGTAATCGGATTCTCGTGCCGAAAATGGCGGTCGTAGACCGATCAGAATACACCCATGAAGCTGCGGAAACGCACCTCTCCGTGAATGGAGTTGCCAGGCGGCGCGCAGAGAACAGGACCCGGCGAGAAAAATCTGGCTCGGGGAAGGATACGAGCTCGGCTGCGAGGACGAGTACACGAGGAAGGAAGGTGGACGCAAAACCTTCCTGACGAGAAACCGGGAGCCGCTTCCCCGCGGCTGGTGGAAGGCTGAAGGTCGCGCAGTGCAGAGCAACTCTCGGCCAGTCGGTCGGCTTCCACAAATAGCCATCGTTCGTTTATTCAGTGTGTGCGTGTGTGTGTGTGTGTATGTGTGTATGTGGCGTACATGTGCCTGCACCCTCTTCTTTGTCCGCTAATCGTCCAGAGAAAGCAATTAAACGTGTAGCTCGTCCGCTCCATACAGTAGCGATGTTATCCTTGCGAGTTCGCTCTCTCTTCCCAATCCTCGCGTATGTATTAATATTATTATACGCGAGGCGATAATCTCTCCGCTGGGGGTGCCCTACACATTACGAATAACTGCGCGTTATTACATTATGCACTTAATTACGGCCTCTAACGGTTCAATCATCGCGTACACAGACGGGGCGATTAGTTTCTCGGTCAGCTGTCCGAGCCGCGCCGGGCGACCGCTTACTGCAGTAGTCGTCATCGTCTAGATGGACTCTTCGAGTTTACGACGTTATGAGGCTTCTCCTTGTTCTCATCTAGCGGGATGGGAGTTGATAGAAACGCGTAGTGAAAGACGGAGAGAGAGAGAGAGAGAGAGATAGAGAGAGAAGAATATAGAGAAGGAGCGAGAGGGAGAGAGAGATTGTTGGCGCGAGTCCCTCAGCGGGCTCATTAGTACCATGAGTGGGCTCTTTGAGTCAGCTGACGGACTTCTGACGGACTGACGTGGTCGCGAATCCACGCGGAACCGTTCCAGAAGAGGAACGCTCGAAGCATCCAGTCAGATTCTGTCGATTCGTCATGCGACGGAAACGTCGCGTCGTGGCGAATCGACGGCCGAGGCAGACTCTCGCGTCGTGAAAACACCTCGCGATTGCCCTTCGATGGACGGAGATCAAGGGGATTACCGCGAAACCATTCGCATGGCACTTGGTGGCGATTTAACAATGACAAGGCTCGATTTCTGGGACGTTAAACACAAGCTGTGGTTACGGTCTCGTACTCCATAACTTTTTCAGCAATTCCGTCAATGTCTGTCCGTGAGATTTCTGGGTCAAATAATTAAAACCAATCGCAATATCACACCAACATCACAATTCTCAGACCTGACAAACTTGAGTTTTTCAGTCTTGAATTTTTTTATCTTCCCAAAAGCGAATGTTTGATTAATAAAAGTTAATTAATAATAATTCTAAAAATTATGGCTAAATGGCCAAAATAGATTCACATGAATGTGGAAGCTTTGAAGTTACGAATATATCAAAACATGCCGGAGTTTCTATTTATTGCTGCTACTTATTTGTGACCTGTAGGAATCCACGAGGTGGGAGAGAGCTAACGACCTCTTGAGAACTAAGATGAAAACTCAACGGAAAGCTGCTGACGACCTGGAATCATATACCTATCAGTGTCGTCAATATCATTAGACAAAAAGTATCGCGCTTATGCTCATACTCTCTCGAGTTAATAAATCATCGGTACACACACACGACCATTGCTTTGAACGCTTCTCTTGTCTGTGTTGGCCTATTTAAGGAATTCGGATATGGGATTTTTTACTCACAAGCAAAGTTTTCAATCAATCAAATTTTTCTCTATTTAATAACTGATTCAAACAAATATATTTCTATTCAATTAACTGACGACTAATTCAAGCAAAAACAATTGGAGAATATTTAATTGATAATTAATTTCAACGAATTAAAGACTGTTCAATTAATAATGAGCAAAAGGGAGCAAAGATCGTTTAATTAGCAATTGAACTTGGCAAATTTAATTAAAAGCCATTCAATTGACGATTAATATAAGCAAATTCAATCGATTCAATCGAAGAGCCTCTAATTACCCAAGATTATCATTGGTTTTGTGGATAATATTTATGATAACTTCATGATACATCATGAAGGATGTCGATGATTGAGAAGCGCTAAATAGGACTCGTATTGAGAAGAACATTAGTTATATTTCTGAGCTTTATTTCTTTCATCGAAAGGATTGAATTTGCTAATATCAATCATTAATTAAACGGTTCTTGATTAAATTTGTTAAGTTTAATGTTCAATTTAATTAAATTTGCTAAGTTCAACTCACATGAAGTACGTTTCGTACCATTGACAAGCTTAACTCTTGTAAATGGGTAAAGAGGACTTGTTTAATAAAAAATGGCGTAAACTGGTAGAAAATAAAATATGTTTTCAATTAATTTTAGATATTTATAAAGTATTCAATTAATTTGAGGTATTTATAAGCCTCAAATCTTTCTTGTTTTATGTGGAAAGATGTATGGACTAGGGAAGACTAGTCAGGGCTAGTCAGCTACTGGGGTAAGTTGCAAAACCGGTTATTTCTAGCATTTTCTAACAAGTTATGAAATTAAGCAAGCAGGCTTTTGGAGTGTGTCAAAGATAGCTTTAAATCTCTGCTTGCTTAACTCTGAAATCTGTTAAAGAACAGTAGAAATAATCTATTTTTTGCCAACTTACTTCGTGCCCAAATAACCTCGGTCTCCCTTATTCATTGGTAAAACAGAAACTCAACAATCATAATTTTATGGATTGGATCATTCTTGCATAACTGTGGCCGATTGTGACCGAGACGGAGTGGCGCGAACCGAATTGCTGTCAATGAATAAGAGAAGGAGAGGAAACCGCCGCGCATATCACGCGTGCTGCACCACGCGAGGGACAAATACACAAGAAACGAAAGCGGCGGCTCAGCCGAGGTCCCACTTCCACGGAGAATAACACCGGCGCGCAGCAGCAACGCTGAAACATTAACGGCGCCTTCGGATAATCCCGGCCAGGTGAAATATGCCCCGGCCACCTCTGCGGCGGTCGCGCGAACGAAAGTATGTCTCTCCGAGCCTAGAGTCTCGTACAGGGTGTCCCAGAAAGCGCTCCTTACCTCCGCGGTATATCACCCGAGAAGCGCCGCCTTCTGCCTGTTCCTTCCCGCTCGGATTCGATTCCGAATCAGAAAGCCCGAATCGCGAGACGCGATTACTCGGCAACGGATATGCGGCACTGGTCGCTGGTCCTCGCTGGCGCGCGCGATAATAAGGGCGGTGGACGCGCACCCCCGCGAGAGCAACGCGGATCTGAAGGGTGTCCCTTCTCGGGCACCCTGTATACTGCGCGATCCACGCGCTGCTTCATCCTCCTGAGAAAGTCTCGAGTGCGCGACTACATACACACTTATCTCGCGCAACACGACGGATTATCCGTCTCTCGAGCGAGGCGTGATATACAATCACCATAAATCGACGGGACGGGTTAGCATCCTCTGTTCCCCTCTTTCTACCTCTCTCCCTTTCTCACTCTTTCTCTCTTTCTCTTTCTCTCTCTTCGTCCCTTTCTCTTTTTTCCGCGCCCGAGTCCTGCAAGATTCATACCTGCTTCGGATAGCCTCCTTCGTATTCGATGATCCAGCGCCGTTGCCGCCGCCAGATTCTGTGCCCTTTCGCGAAGGGCGAAACAACACCTCTCTGCGGGCGATTTTTCGCAGTCGCGAGAGAGGTGTCGCCTTAATATGGGGAGAAATGTCTCCCCCGCCAAATTTATAGCCCGCCGCAACCTTCCGCGCTCGCGAGATCCTTCGCGGCGTGAAGGTAACACGGCTCAGGGGCGCATTTAATATCGAGGGTGTGTTTGCGACGTTGACGACGACGAGTGTCGCGAGATTAAAGGAAGAGAAAAGTGTTAATGGAGATAAATTGGACGCTGCAAGAGAAGCAAGAGGACAATGAACTCTTGTGATGATAACAGCAGTCGAAAAGATACGAGGGACTCGGTCGCGAAAGCCTCGAGAAAAGAAGAGAAACACTTCTGTACACAGACCGACATAACAGCCTTAACATATGGAGTTATATCTTTCTACAAGGTATAACATATGGTTCTTATTCTCAACTCACTTTTATTGATAAAAGTGCCTTTAAATGTGACTTATAGACTCTTTTGATTAGTTTTTAGTCACATTCAGAGGCACTTTTGTTGATAAAAGAGAGTTCAGAATAAAGGCCATTGTCTTGTGTGTATGGAGAAATTCAGGGAGACTATAAAATACTATAACTTCAAGTGTTAAGCTATTATACCAGCCTGTGTACATGAGAGCGTTCCACGTCGATTTGAATGCGTGACGCCGCGCACGCGCCTGTCGACAGACAACAGTTCTTACTCTGAGGAAGAGACGTTTGCTTGTGACTCTGTAATCGCATGGTGAAATAATGATAGTTTGGAGAATTATTTTAGCAATAGGGGAGACCGAGACTATATGGATATGTTGCTCATATTTTTTAGTATTTATCTTGAGAGGAATAATGAGTATAAAATCACGAAATGATTTTTTTAGAACATAAATACTTTTTCTTGAGTTTCATTAAAGTTGGAATAATATTACAATTAAGAAATAGAAAAAACTAACTTGATAATAGTAAAGTAAATTTTCGAATTTCTCAATGTTTTCTATTAATATTCTCCATCGTGACGGAATAAAATTAAGCGATGTGTTATTCAGTTAAAATGAAATTTTTGCAAATGTATGATATACTGTTTTTCATGATAAATGCAATTTTCATTCATAAAATAATTGAAATAGAGCATAGGGCGGGCGAGGTAAAGTTGTCCTACATTTAAGGGCTTGCAGGAGGGCTATGAGGACCTCTCGCAGAGACTTTTACTAATTAAGACGCGCTATTAATCTTACGCTCTGAAGTGCTTAAAAAAGCTATGATTGATTTATACGACGCTTCAAAGTATTTATTGCGTATAACGAATCGCACTCTACATGTGTGCCTGGACACACAGAAAAGCAGTAAGACGTTAGCAGTAAGTAAATTCATCAATTATAGCCGCCGATATTCCAAATGTATATGTTCATTTCTGGATATTAACATCAAAGTACTACAGTGACAAATTGCTGATTTGATGTATTCTTTTTGCTTCATGGATGATTGATAAATAATTAATAAATAATTTATACAAAATTAGAAAATCTCTGTCCTAATAACTTGAGCAAAAACGAATTCATTGTTTCAAATAATTGTTTTAAACAATTGAATTGAAATAATTGTTGAAGGAAATATAAAATATATCGATACAAATAATTTATTTTCGTTTAGTGCTACGCAATCTCATTTGAAGATAAACATATTAAAAAGATATTTTTCAAATAAGATGTCCTTTTTTCTGCGTACGTGTGCGCGCGATCATAAGAGATCAACATGTTTAGCAGATACCTCATGCTTACAATAACATCAGGTATCAGCAGTAATGCTAGTTTTCACGGACTCGTCAAACAGGTAAGATACGACGCTTACCGACACGTAGAAGTTATACTTTAAATCTTCAAGAGAGAATATCATACACTTGCAATAAATTTTATAGTTAATAACACTTCGCTTAATTTTATTCAGTCACAATGGAGAATATTAATAGAAAACATTGAGAGACTCGAAAATTTACTTTGCTATTACTAAGTTAGTTTTTTCTATTTCTTAACTTCTGTAATATTATTCCGAATTTAATGAAACTCAAGGAAAAGTATTTATGTTCTAAAAGGATTATTTCGTGATTTTATATCCATTATTCCTCTCAAAATAAGTACTAGAAAAAGCACATGAACAACATGTGAAGATATTTTGAGATTTCGAGACAATAAACGTGTCGAAAGCAGCTTATTATTGCGACAAACTTTATTTGTATAATTTCAACACATGAGAAGAGTTACAACAAACAATAGAAATATCGATTCGAAAATCTTTCAATTATTTTTAACAAAAAACAAATCGAAAGAATCAGCATCGGGATTATAATGGTGTACGAATAGATAGACAATCTGATATTTTAGACTTTCGTAGAGTTATCCAATACTTTGTTTTATTCCTAGTTTGGACGGTGTAGTTCTTTCTTGTGTTTGCTTTCGACGTTTCGTGAACATTTCAGTTCATTCTTTCAGGAAGCAGAGCAATCTGATACATAATTTGCTATACCATTATTCAGATAATATAGATAGATACTTATTTATTGATATATATTTCTGATTTTAATATAAATAGTTGCAAATATATACTATGGCAACATAAACAGCTACTTTGATCTAAAGTGCGTCTTATTGTCAAGGACTAGATATTCAAATATTCTGTAACTCAATCTGCTGAATTAGTGTTCTAAGTACTGCACAGT
This sequence comes from Odontomachus brunneus, assembly GCF_010583005.1. Classification (NCBI taxonomy): domain Eukaryota; kingdom Metazoa; phylum Arthropoda; class Insecta; order Hymenoptera; family Formicidae; genus Odontomachus; species Odontomachus brunneus. Next base: position 39,872 of record NW_022639614.1, on the reverse strand, counting down.
GCTTTCTGTAACTATCGCTGTCTGTAACTTTCTATATAAAGTTTGTCGCGATAATAAGCTGTTTTCGACACATTTATTGTCTCGAAATCTCAAAACACCTTCATATGTTGTTCATGTGCTTTTTCTAGTATTTATTTTGAGAGGAATAATGGATAAAAAATCACGAAATAATCCTTTTAAAACATAAATACTTTTTCTTGAATTTCATTAAATTCGGAATAATATTACAGAAATAATTAAGAAATAGAAAAAACTAACTTGGTAATAGCAAAGTAAATTTTCGAGTATTTATTGTTTTATTCTTTCCCTGTGTTTAATCAAACTTATTAAAATGTAAAGATAATTATTCGTATATCGTCCATAATAGATAATGAGTATATACAAATTATAATTTTATAAATATATATCGTCCCTCCCGATAATCAGTTGACAATCAACCGACAAAACCAAATTAATTCGATAAAAACCAACACTTGAAAATATTCGTATTTTTTTCTTTCCTTTTTCTTATTTTAAAATTGGAAATAACATTTTATAAATGTGGATGGTCTTGCTTTGCATCTTATTTCATCTTATATACATGTATTCTCAGTTGATAGACAAATTGTTTGCGTAGATGTATGAAGCAAAATGGTGTCCTTGAGATTGCTATTGAGCACCGCTGTGTTATTCGCCGTTAAAGTGGTCAGCAGTGATTTTGACTGCGCAACATTCTCTGCCTCTGACAATATACCGTTTGATTTAGTGGCGCCAGTACTTTATAAGGTCGACTTTATTATAACAAATAACTCAGTAATTCTTGGCCACTCTAACATCCTCCTCGAAGTTCATCGCACAGTTAGACGCATCAGTTTACATGTTAACGAATTGAATATAATTAATAAGTCGATAATGTTTATCAGGACAAATATGATGACCAAAAAGCGAAACATAGGATACGTACCTCATCGGATTGGTTATTGTCCCATATCGCAAATTTTGGAGTTGAATTTTAAAGATGATATATATCCGGGAATGTATAATTTAAGCATAAAATTCCAGTTCCCTGTTGACTTGTCTCCGTATGATAATTTCTTCTGGTGAGTTAACGTTACAGTAGCATGAATCTCATATTCATCAATCGTTTCTACAATATTACTCATTTTTGCTGTAATTGTCGCTATTATGTATTTTTATCTACAAAAACTTTTAAAGTGCATAACGTCCAAAGAGTAATAAGATATTACTCGAGGTTTGCATATGAAAGCGCGAATTCCTTAAATTTTCAAATTCAATTCGGTTCAAATCCATTTCAGTTTTCAAGATGTCCCAAAACTATCGTATATAATAATATAACAAATATTAATTTGTACAATGTATATAAAAATATTATTAATGTATATATATTATTTTATTACTGAAAAATATATAATATATATAAAACTATAGTATGTATATATATAATATGTTATATATATATATATATATATATATATATATATATATATATATAATATTATGTATATATATAATATATATTTTTTGTATTATATTATTATATTATAATAATTAAATTATAATATATTATAATAATATAATATAAAATAAAATACCATGCGAATTCTTCAACCAGAGCTCTCTGAAAATTGTAACAAAAGAAAATTGAAACATCAATTTTCGAATTATAAATCAATGAAAAAGCCACTTTCTGCGCGAACTAAGTACCTCCAAAGTGAAATAAACAATGAAATTATTTTTTTCTTGTCACTTTTATACAGATAGAATATAATTAAACTAAATCTCAAGATAAAACTTAGTTGTAAAGATATATTAATAATATTAATAAAGCAGCAAAATTCGTCGATATTTCTATATTAGGACTTTGAATCCCAATTAAGTTCCAAAAAGTTAATTAAAGCATCGTACAATAATTTTGGGACTTCTTATATAATTATTTTTCTCGATAGTTGAAACAATTGAACATACTGATTTCCACATTACATAACAGCTGGAAATCAATCGTTATCTAATACAATTCGTTGAAATGTGATAGGTTGTCCACAATACGGAATGAGTTGAACTCGCCACGCAGAGTGTTTCCAAGTTGGGATAATCTGGGGGCAAAGGCACGTTTCAGCATCTCAGTGAAACATTCTAAGTATCAACAGGCTTTATCAAATGCGCGAATATCACACATAGATTACGATAAAGACGAAACGAAGACATATTTCGAAGAGATTCCTATGATAGCTCCTCGTGAAGTGGCAATTGCAGTGATCGATTCTGTAATTTACAGACAGACTAGTTTAATTTCTAAGGAGATTATATGGTGTCGACAGCAAGTGGATGACTATTTAAAGTATTTTATTTTCGCTATTAAAGAGTGCAGGACAACATATAACATATATATTAAAAACATAACATATAACCCATATATTGGAATTTACAAAACAATAAAATTAGATCATGTCTTGATGCCGAATGCTCCAATGAAAATCATGAGATATCCTGGACTCATTATTTACAGGTATGTAGAATGATTAACAATATCGACGTAGAGCGTATTAAATTCAACATGAAACTTCTCTACGGTTTGGGGATCTTTCTTATAAAGTAAATAGTTAAAGAATATTAGCGCGCGTGAGTGCGCAGTAAAGCGGTAGGACAGGTTCTGTAGGCGCTTCTCAAGGAAGGTGATTTTGATTTGCTCACAATGTCTTGACAACGACGAGTATATGCAGTGCAGTTCAATATTATGCGTTGCATGAACATTGCAAAACGGAAAAATAGAAAAAATAGAAATTAAAAAATTTTATCACATTTTTGTAGCTTATCCGTCATGTATTTCAAACGCAGTAAAAATTGTGTATTTATATAATAATAATTGTATATTTTACATATTAATTTTCTGAAAGAAAAACATATTAATAATAATTGTATATTTTACATATTAATTTTCTGAAAGAAAAACAGTCAACGACCTCGTTTTTTTTATATTTCTAAAAATCCCTTTTAAAAATTACCGTTTTATTTTTTGTTTTATTGGATTAGTGCTACAAGGGTTTATCAAATGAAATAAAAAACAAAATTCCCAAAGATGAATAATTTTTACAAATAAAACGAATAACATCGAGTCGGTATTTTTTACACATCTAAAGAAAACTTTCCATTTTTTTTAATACCTAAATTTCCTACAAAAATTTAATAAAAAGATTTTTTTAACTATTAAAATCACGAAAGTACTTCGATTGTTAGAATTAAAAACTTGATATTGGAAAGCGTTTCTTATTTACGATATATGAAAATAGTGCTTATATTAACTTTAATTATCTCGGTTTCCGTGCGATCAGTCCTTTTTATTAAATTTTTTACTTAATTGTACAAACCTATGCATAATTATTTTCCTTAATGCGTTTTAATTGGACACAAGCAATTGACACGATTATTGTCACCTTGTTTAATATGCGTACTTGAAGTGTTATTTCATAAATTGTCGAGAATAAAAAAGATTTCCAGTACTCAGAATTCGAAAGTGCGTACATACTTATGCATACGCACGACAGAATCGAAGTTGATCCTATAAATTCGTTAATAAAGAGAATTAATCTTGAATTTCGCAGCCTAACTGTTCAGACAAATTATGTACTGAGATCTTCGAATTATTATTATAATTATGTACATAAAAACATTCAATTACGTGTGTTCGTAGCAAAGAAACTCTTCCAATCGCATTATTCTTGTACTTTACAGAGAACAAGATTTTATCTACAATATAGATTCAGACTATCCTGGTTATAAGAGCAACATATTGAACTTACTAGGGCAAGAAATGGCGCGTCAATGGTTCAATCAAGTGACCAGTCCGTCTTCGTCGGCTGACGTTTTGTTTAGTGAGATCATCGCGTCGTTTCTCAATCATATTTTGACAGAGGTTGTTTCATATATTTCGTATTAGTAAAATGTAAATTATCTAGTTGGCACGTATCATTGATATCATAACAATTTTTAAGTTCTTAAATAAATTTCTGTCAGGCGCGGTAACGCGTGTTATTATTGCGTGTTATACTGATTCTAGTACCTTTTTCGACGTTATATTCACACAACCGCAATAAGTATCGTATTACTTTCTAGAAGCTGCAAAATAAGACGATACAGGATCTTTACGCGGTTCAAATGATGCAGTCTGCTTTTCATCACGATTCTGCTCTCAAAATAAAACATGTCTTACATAAAATTGACAGTGCTGATAAAATTGAGAGGGACCTTTATTTTCGCATATATTGCAATAAAGGTAAGACTGGGCACACACAGTTGATAAGATCATTCGTAAATATTTGAATAACAATATTTGGAAAGCGAGACGAATAGTTAGTGGCAAAACATTTACAATTTATATTTATGTGTAATTCAATACTTTACATATATACGTTGACATTATAATTTGAGGGCAAATTTAAAGATAAAATTGATAAAGTAAATTTTATAAAGTAATACAAGTTATTCAGGATATATCAGATATTATCTTAATCTTTCATTATTTATCGTGTGAATTGTTGCAGGAGTCGCCTTAACCCGAATGTTGTATTATTTATTCAGCCCGGATGACTTTCACATTGCTATGCAGATGTATTTCACTCATATGTGAGTAATATATTCACATTGTAATTTTATATTCTTGATGTTAGTTATATCTGCGATATGTTCGAAAAATTTTATGTTTTGATAGATTAAAAAGCAAATCTTATGATTAGTTTGATCAAGTTTAAGAAGTTTCATCAGAGTTAAATTACATAAAATGACGTATAGTTAAAGTCGAGGTAGTTAAATATATTTGGATATATTTATAAGAAAATTTACATTTTTTTCTCATCGATATTAAAATGTATCGATTAAGGGATCATAAAGGTTCGTTTGAACTTGCGAATTTATGGGACGCTTTGCAACATGTCCTTGACATGAGAAACAAGAAATGGATCTTTTCGCTAAACGAACTAACGGATATGTGGCTAAATCTACGGTCTTACCCTGTTGTGTACGTTGATCGTTATTTTGATAATAACACGGTGGCCATTTCAAAATACGACACCAGTATAATACCTATAACTTACATCACGCAATCGAATCTCACCTCTGGTCTTACTTGGAATTTTACTTGGCTCACTGGTCATGAGAACCAAATTATCTTTGAGATTGCTGAAGATGATTTTATCTTAGTCAATATGGAACAAACTGGTGAGTGTTAATCGACAAATTCGTCACGTTTATTCTATGTTTAATGCTGTATCACTTTTTTAAGATATAACTTGAAGAATTGCTCGTATTCCCTATAATTGAACACGAAAATTAATGTTCAAGGCATTTCTAAGTAAATACGATTGGAATTAATTAATATAGTAACAAGAACATAATTTCTCTTTGTACGGCAGGATATTATCGCGTCAACTACGATTTCAAGAGTTGGCAGAAGATTTTGTCTTATGTGCTCTTCCAAGATTACACCGTCATACACGCCATTAATCGCGCTCAACTCATCGACGACGCGTTTTATTTTGCGATGCAGCGGACACTCAGTCCTTCTATCTTTTTGAATCTCATTTTGCATTTATCGTATGAAACGGATTATATAGTGTGGTATCCTGTGTTCAACATCTTAGCGAGGATGTCGACTTATCTCGAATTACCAGAAAGTCAACAGTTCAAGGTAAGTGATAATATCATTTCATCAAACAACATCAAGTTAACTATTTAGCGTCTTATGTGTACTATCATACGAGGAGTTCATAAAAGTTTTGATAGCCCAGAGTATTTTATTTACATGCAAGACGGAATCACTTTCATCAATCTCGTTCATGTTCAAACTAATTAATGTATTTGGCCGACAATAATGTTGGAAAGGTTAACACGTTTGTTATAATGATTTATTAGGGAAATTTTCTCTACGGATAATATCGCGCTTGTTTTTATGTAATTGTGTAAAATAAACTTGATTTGTTTGAAATGTCAATACGCAAAGAAAAATATCTTTGTCATACATATGTGATGTTGATAGCGAACATAGTAAGTAAGATTGAAAATTTTTAGTTTAAAGTTGAACCTGAAGTAAAAGATCGATGCGTCACACATGTACTAATTATTTCAGTTTCTGTATACCAGACTTTTTCTAATTGTAATTTGCGTATATATAAGTCGTGTTTCCATTAATATACCGTGAAAGTTTGAAAAAATTTCTAAGAAAATGTGTTTATAAATCAACTGCTTTAAGTGATAAAATACCAATAAGTGACTAGTATTATTGCATGATTTACAGGAAATCATATTAAAATTGTTAGGAAATCTTTTGGAGGCAATAGGATATGAAGAATGTTCTGATGAAAGTGATATGACAAAGTCATTGAGATTATTAGCAGTAAGATGGGCTTGTAAATTGGGTCTTAGAGAATGCAAGTATGCCGCCTTGACTAAACTGTTCGAGCATCTCAACCAGCCTGACAAACCGTATGTGTATAAATCTCTTTACATTCGGCATTTTTTAAAGCATACTTTTCATGTATCTCTCATTTGTTTGTTTGTTTAATCACTCGTGCAGTCGAGACACGAGATCGAGAGTTGTGTTTGCCTTATGAGTTTGTATTTTTTTTGGATGTGCCATAGAATTTCACCATGGTGGAGGGAATGGGTATATTGCACAGGTATGGAAACGGCAAATTTAAAAACTTGGCAAAGGTGGATGGAGAAATGTGTTAGAGAGCAAAATAGCACGTGCTTAACTTACTTGTCTTGTACTAAGAAGGAAAATGTCGTCAGCTATTATTTAGATCTGCTCGTGGAGACACGCACGTATGGAAATTTTTCAAAAATATATGAATTCACGAATACCACAGAGATACTGATGCTTTTCCATATTCTGTTTAAAAATCAAGCGAAGCACAATTATATGCTTGCGATGTTCGTATATATACAGGACAAAATAATTGACAAGTGAGTTTTTCTTCCTAAATCAATTCCTTTCTATGTAACGATTTGAGATTGTGAGAGTGTGAATTATATTTGGTAATGATATATTTGATGCTTTTTTGATGTTATAGGATTTATCGTAACTTCGAAATAAATCCAGTGAAGTTGTTAACAGAAGTTATAGGGAATATATATTCCCACGACAGTTTTGATATGGTAAATTTTGCGACTTTATATTCTATACTTACTTATTCCCGTCTTCTTATTAATTTTGCTACTCTGCGATATATTATGTCACGGTTAATTTTGGTCGTATTACACTAAATTACTGTTGCTTGTTGTCGACACTTATCAAAATTATATGTTGCAGATGGCGATATATGCAGAATATTTGGAATTTAAAAGCAAGGCTCAGGAAGATCAATTTTATGGCTTGATACGTTTTCGACTTAAAATGTTGACTCGAATAGCCGCACATTTTTATATATTTTAATTTATATTTTAAACAGAAAATATGGTTAGAATCAGATTGGGCCTAAACCATATTTTTTGGCTGTTTTAACACGAAGATGGTAGTAGTAACATGCATATAAGATTGTTATCATTAAAATTGTGTTAGTATAATTGATTAAAAAATTATTGTTTTGACCATAATTTGTAATCATTATTTCTCTATGTGATTATAGATACAAATACTAAATATTTTTCTCTCATTGTATATTGAAATAATATAATAGGTTGATAACACTGTTTATGTTAATGTTGGTTATGTAAATGAACATTATTTTACATGCTTGTGAATTGAAAATAGATGTTGACTCGATAATGCTCGCTTCACAAAAATAACAACCTACGGATAGGATATAAGACACGAATCTTACTAGTATGTTTACTATCAAATAGCGCAAATCATTGAACTGATTTTTAAAGATGACATAAATCCAGGAAAATATAACTTACACGTAAAATTCAAATTGCGACTGATAATAAGTGATTGATCTTTTATGATAAAAATTTCTGGTAAGTTAATTTCAAAGTAGCGTATCAAAATAGCACGTAAATATTATTTGTTATTACTTACTATTGTTTTGACGCCATTGTCGCTATTTTTTATATACTTTATTTATAAAAATTTTTTTATATACTTTATTTATAAAAATCTTTAAAGTATTTAACGCCCAAAAAGTAATGAAATCTCTTTCATAATAATCTGAGTAAAAAGGAATCCATTGTTTGAAATAATTGTTTTAAACAATTGAATTGAAATTATTGTTAAAGGAAATATAAAATATATCGATACAAAAGTAATTTATCTTTGTTTAGTGTTACGTAATCTCATTTGAAGATAAACATATTAAAAAGATTGTTTTTCAAACAAGATGTCTTTTTTTTTGTATGTATGCGCGCGATTATAAGAAATCAATATGTTTAGCAGATACCTCGTGCTTACAATAACATCAGGTATCAGCAGTAATGCTAGTTTTCACGGACTCGTCGAACAGGTAAGATACGACGCTTACGAACATGAGAAATTATATTTCAAATCTTCAAGATAGTATATCATACACTTGAGAGTATACACTTGCAAGAAATTTCATAGTTAATAACACATCGCTTAATTTTATTCAGTCGCAATGGAGAATATTAAAAGAAAATTGAGAGACTCGAAAATTTACTTTGCTATTACCAAGTTACTTTTTTCTATCTCTTAACTTCTATAATATTATTTCGAATTTAATGAAACAAGGAAAACTATTTATGTTCTATATATATATATATAAATAAATGGATTATTTTGTGATTTTATATCCATTATTCAAGATAAATCTATTTTATATCCATTATTAATCCATTATTTATATCCATTTCTCAAGGTAAATACTAAGAAAAGCACAAGAAAAACATATGAAGATGTTTTGATATTTCGAGACAATAAACCTGTCGAAAGCAGCTTATTGTCGCGACAAACTTTATTCGTATAATTTCAACGCACAAGAAAAGTTACAACAAACAACAGAAATATTGAATCGAAAATCTTTCAGTTATTTAAAAAAAAAAAACAAATCAAAAGAGCCAGCATCAATATAATAGTGTACGAATAGATAGGCAATCTGATATTTTAGACTTTCGCAGAGTTATCCAATACTTTGTTTTTTTCCCGAGTTTGGATGGTGTCTTTCTTGTGTTTGCTTCCGACGTTTCGTGAACATTTCAGTTCATTTCCTCAGGAAATAAAGTGACCTGATATATAATCTGCTATATCATTATTCAAATGTATATAGATAGATATTTATTTATAGATACATATTTCTGATTTTAATATACACAATTGCAAATATATACTATTGCAATATAAACAGTTGCTTCGATCTAAAGTGTGTTTTATTCTCGAAAGCGACAAATTCAGATATTCTGTTTCTATGATTCAATCTGTGCGTTGAATTAGTGTTCTAAATATTATACAGTGCTTTCTATAACAGTGATTATTGTTTTATTTTTTTCCTCTGTTTAATCAAACTTATCAGAATGTAGAGATAATTATTCGTATATCGCCCATAATAGATAATGAATATATACAAATTTTATTTTTTATAAATATATATCACTTCTTCCAATAATCAATTGACAATCAACCGACAAAACCAAATTAATCCGATAAAACTTAACACTTCAAAATATTCGTGTCTTTTTCCTTCCTTTCTTTTAACATTTTAAAATTGGAAATAATATTTTATATTTGCATAGTCTTGCTTTGCATCTTATTGCATCTTATATAAATGTATTCTCAGTTGATAGACAAATTGTTTGTGTAGATATATGAAGCAAAATGGTGTCCTTGAGATTGCTATTGAGCACCGCTGTGTTATTCGCCGTTAAGGTGATCAGCAGTGATTTTGACTGCGAAACATCCTCTGTCAATGACAATATACCGTTCGATGAAATGGCGCCAATATTTTATAAGATCGACCTCAATATAACAAATAACTCAGTAATTCTTGGCCACTCCAACATCCTACTTAAAGTTCATCATACAATCAGACGCATCAGTTTACATGCTAATGAATTGAATATAACTACTAACTCGATAATGCTTAACACCATAAACACGATGGCCGACATACCAAATATAGGATACATACCTTATCAGATTAATTATTGTTCCATATCGCAAATTTTGGAGTTGAATTTTAAAGATGATATATATCCGGGAATGTACGACTTAAGCATAAATTTCCAGTTGCCTGTTAACTTGTCTTCGTATGATAAATTCTTCTGGTGAGTTAACGTTACAGTAGCATGAATCTCGTGTTCATTATTCGTTCCTAAAGTATTATCCTTTTTGCCGTAATTGTCTCTATCATCTATTTGTATCTACGAAAACTTTTAGAGTACATAATGTCTAAAGAGTAATAAAACATTGCTCGAGATTTGTATACAAAAGCGTGAATTCTTTCAATTTTAAAATTCAATTCAGTTCAAATCCAATTCAGCTTTCAAGATGTCCCAAAACTATCGTGTAATAATATAACAAATATTAATTTATATAATGTATATAAAAATATTATTAATGTATATATATTATTTTAATGTTAAAAAATATATTATATATAAAACTATAGTATATATATATATATATATATATATAATATTATGTGTATATATAATATATATTTTTTATATTATATTATTATATTATAATAATTAAATTATAATATACTATAATATAAAATAAAATACTACATGAAATTCAACTAGAACTCACTGAAAATTGTAACAAAAGAAAATTGAAACATTAATACTTTTCGAATTATAAATCAATGAAATATAAATCAGTGAAAAAGCTACTTTCTGCGCAAACTAAGTACCTCCAAAGTGAAATAAACAATGAAATTATTTTTTTCTTGTCACTTTTATACAGATAGAATATAATTATACTATATAATTATATTATATTCTATAATATATAGAATATATTTAATAGATAGAATATAATTAAACAAAATCTCAAGATAAAAATTAGTTGTAAAGATACCTAACATTAATAAAACAGCAAAATTTGTCAACATTTCTATATTGGGATTTTGAATTTCAATTATAAGCTCCAAAAAACTAATTAAAGTATCATACTTCTTCTTTCTTGTATGATTATCTTTGTCAACGGTCGGAATAATTGAACATCCTGATTTCCACATTTCATAACAGCTGGAAATCAATTGTTATTTAATACAATTCGTTGAAATGCAATAGGTTGTCTACAATACAAAATGAGTTGAACTCACCGCGCAATGTGTTTCCATGTTGGGATAATCTGGGGGCAAACGCACGTTTCATCATCTCAGTGAAACATTCTAAGTATCAAAATGCTTTATCAAATATGCGAATATCACGCATAGTTTTCGATGAAAACGAAACGGAGACAAATTTCGCTGAGACTCCCATAATAGCTCTTCGTAAAGTGGCAATTGCAGTAATCGATTATGCAATTGACAGACAGACTAATTTAACTTCTGAGGAGATTATATGGTGTCGACCGGAAGTGGACGACTATTTAAAATATTTTATTTTCGCTATTGAAGAGTGCAAAACTACATATAAGACGTATATTGGAAAGACATTTTATAAAACAACAAAATTTAAATCAGACCATGTCTTAGTGCCGAATGCTCCAATGAAAATTATGGGATATCCTGGACTCATTATTTACAGGTATGTACAGTGATTAACAATATGTAGAGCGCATTAAATTCAACATAAAATTCCTCTATCGTTTGGCGATCTCTCTTATAAAGTAAGTAATTAAAGAATATCAGTGCGGAAGTGCGCAGTAAAGTGATAGGACGAGTTCTGTAGGCGATTCTCAAGGAAGGCGATTTTGATTTGCTTACAATATCTTGACAATGACGAGTATATGCAGTGCAGTTCAATATTACGCGTTGTAAAACGGAGAAATGGAAAAAATAGAAATTAAAAAATTTTGCCAGATCTTTGCTGCTTATCCGTAAAAAAATTATGTATTTTACATATTACTTTCTTGAAAGAAAGACAGTCAACGAGTTCGTAATTTTTTATAATATTTCTAAAAATTTCTTTTAAAAATCACCGTTTTATTTTTTGTTTTATTGAATTAGTGCTACAAAAGTTTATTAAATAAAATAAAAAACGAAATTTCGAAAGATGAATAATTTTTACAGATAAAACGAATAACATTGAGTCGGCATTTTTAAGACATCCAACGAAAACTTTCCATTTTTTTTAATACCTAAATTTCCTACAAAAATTTAATAAAAAGATTTTTTAACTATTAAAATCATAAAAGTACTTCAATTGTTAGAATTAAAAATTTGATATTGGAAACCGTACCTTATTTACGATATATGATAATACTGTTTATACTGACTTTAATTATCTCGGTTTCCGTATAATCAGTCTTTCTTTAATTGTATAAATCTAAGCATAAATATTTTCATTAATGCTTTTTAATTTGACACAAGCAGTTGTCACGATTATTATCAGATACCTTTTTTAATACGCGTACTTGAATTGTTATTGCATAAATTATCGAGAGTAAAAAGGATTTCCAGAATTCGAAAGTCCGTACATATTTACGCATACGTACGACAGAATCGTAGTTGATCCTATAAATGATCCTAAAACTCGTTAATAAAGAGGATTAATCTGGAGTTTCGTAGCTTAATAGTTCAAAAAGATTGTGTACTGAGATCTTTGAATTATCATTACATAAAAAGTTTTGTACATAAAAAGTATTCAATTGTGAATGTTCGTAGCAAAGAAACTCTTCCAATCTCATTATTCTTATACTTTACAGAGAACAAGATTTTACCTACAATGAAGATTCAGACTATCCTGGTCATAAGAGCAACATATTGAACTTAGTAGGACAAGAAATGGCGCGTCAATGGTTCAATAGAGAGACCAGTCCGCCTTCGTGGGCTGACGTTTTGTTTAACGAGGTCATCGCGTCGTTTCTCAATCATATTTTGACAGAGGTTGTTTCATATATTTCGTATTAGTAAAATGTAAATTACTTGGTTGGAACGTATCAATGATATTATAACAATTTTTAAGTTCTTAAATAAATTTCTGTCAGGCGCGGTAACGCGTGTTATTATTGCGTGTATACTGATTCTAGTAGACACGTATTCTTTTTCGACGTTATATTCACACAACCGCAATAAGTATCGTATTACTTTCTAGAAGCTGCAAAATAAGACGATACAGGATCTTTACGCGGTTCAAATGATGCAGTCTGCTTTTCATCACGATTCTGCTCTCAAAATAAAACATGTCTTACATAAAATTGACAGTGCTGATAAAATTGAGAGGGACCTTTATTTTCGCATGTATTGCAATAAAGGTAAGACTGGGCACACACAGTTGATAAGATCATTCGTAAATATTTGAATAACAATATTTGGAAAGCGAGACGAATAGTTAGTGGCAAAACATTTACAATTTATATTTATGTGTAATTCAATACTTTACATATATACGTTGACATTATAATTTGAGGGCAAATTTAAAGATAAAATTGATAAAGTAAATTTTATAAAGTAATACAAGTTATTCAGGATATATCAGATATTATCTTAATCTTTCATTATTTATCGTGTGAATTGTTGTAGGAGCCGCCTTGATCCGAATGTTGTATTATTTATTCAGTCCGAACGACTTTCACACTGCTATGCAGATGTATTTCACCCATAAGTGAGTAATATATACACATTGTAATTTTATATTCTTAATGTTAGTTATACCTGCGATATGTTCGAAAAATTTTATGTTTTGATAGATTAAAAAGCAAATCTTATGATTAGTTTGATCAAGTTTAAGAAGTTTCATCAGAGTTAAATTACATAAAATGACGTATAGTTAAAGTCGAGGTAGTTAAATATATTTGGATATATTTATAAGAAAATTTACATTTTTTCTCATTGATATTAAATTATATCGATTCAGTAACTATACAGGTTCGTTCGAACTCACCAAATTATGGAATGTTTTGCAACGCGTCCTTGATATGAGAGATAAGAAATGGGTCTTTTCGCTTGACAAATTAACGGACATGTGGCTAAACCTACAGTCTTACCCTGAAGTGTATGTTGATCGTCTGTTTTCTAATAACTCAGTGATCATTTCAAAACACGACACCAGCATAATACCTATAACTTACATCACGCAGTCGAATCTCATCTCTGGTCTTACTTGGAATTTTACTTGGCTCTCTGGTAATGAGAAAAAAAATATCTCCGGGATCGCTGAAGATGATTTTATCTTAATTAACATGGAACAAACTGGTGAGTGTTAGTCGATAAATTTGTCACGTTTATTCTATGTTTAATGCTGTATCATTTTTTCGTTAAAAGTTGGAATACGAGCAATGCTTCAAGATATAACTTACTTTTGACGAAAAAATGATACAGCATTAAACATAGAATAAACGTAAATTTCAAGGTATAACTTGAAGCATTGCTCGTATTTCCTACAATTGAGTACGAAAGTTAATGTTCAAGATATTCCTAAGAAAATACGCTTGGAGCTAATTAATACAGTAACAAAAACATAATTTTTTTTTGTACGGCAGGATATTATCGCGTCCACTACGATTTCGACAGTTGGCAGAGAATTTATTCTTATCTAAAGTCTAAAGATCACACCGTCATACACGTCAATAATCGTGCTCAACTCATTGACGACGCGTTTTATTTTGCGATGCAGCGAAGACTCAGTCCTACTTTCTTTATGAGTCTCATCTTGCATTTATTGGATTATGAAACGGATTATATAGTGTGTTATCCTGTATTCAACATCTTAGCGAGGATGTCGACTTATTTCGAATTACCAGAAGGTCGATCATTCAAGGTAAGTGACAATATCATTTCATCAAACACGTTAACTATTTAGCGTCTTATGTGTACTATCATACGAGGAGTTCATAAAAGTTTTGATAGCCCAGAGTATTTTATTTATATGTAAGACGAAATCACTTTCATCAATCTCGTTCATGTTCAAACTAATTAATGTATTTGGCCGACAATAATGTTGGAAAGGTAATGGTTAACACGTTTGTTACAATGAATTATTTGGGGAATTTTCTCTACATATAACATTGCGTTTGTTTTTATGTAATTGTGTAAAATAAACTTGATTTATTTAAATGAGAATACGCAAAGAAAAATATGTTTGTCATACATATGTGATAGCTAATATTGTAAGTAAAATTGAAAATTTTTAGTTTAAAGATGAACCTGAAGTGAAAAATCGATGCGTCACACATATGCTAAATATTTCTGTTTCTGTATAACTAGTATTTTTCTAATTGTATTATATATATAAGTCGTGTTTCCATTAATATACCGTGAAAGTTTGGAAAAATTCCTAAGAAAATGAATTTATAAATCAACTGCTTTAAGTGATAAAATACCAATAAGTGACTGATGGTTATTGCATGATTTATAGGGAATGATGGGGGATTTTTTAGCAAGTCTTTTGACGAGAATAGGATATGAAGAACGTTCTGATGAAAGTGATATGACGAAATCGTTGAGATTATTAGCAGTAAGATGGGCTTGTAAATTGGATTCTCTACGATGCAAGAATGCCGCCCGGATTAAACTGATCGAGCATTTAAACGAGCCTGACAAACCGTATGTGTATAAATCTTTTTACATTCGGTATTTCTTTGTAAGCATACTCTTAATGTATTTCTCATTTTTTGTTTGTTGATCATTCGTGCAGTCGAGACACGAGATCGAGAGTTGTGTTTCCCTTACGAGTTTGTATTTTTCTTGAATGTGCCATAGAATTTCACCCTGGTGGAAGGAATGGGTATATTGCACAGGTATGAACCTGGCAAATATAAGCCTTTGGCAAAAGTGGATGGACAGATGTATTAAAGAACGAAATAGCACGTGCTTAACTTACTTGTCTTGTGTTGACACAAAAGATGTCATCAGCTATTATTTAGATTACCTCACAGAGACACTTATGTACGGAAATTTTTCAAAAATATATAAATTCATAAATAAAACAGAGAAATTGACGCTTTTCCACACTCTGTTTAGAAAACAAGCAAAGCACAATGACATACTTTCGATGTTCGTAAATAGACAGGATAAAATAATTAAAACGTGAGCTTTTTTTCCTATATATACATAATTTGAGATTGTGAGAGTGTGAATTATGTTTGGTAATGATATATTTGATGCTTTTTGATGTTATAGGATTTATCGTGACTTCGAAATAGATCCAGTGAAGTTGTTAATAGAAGTTATGGGGAATATATATTCCCAAGATGGTTTTGATATGGTAAATTTTGCGACTTTATATATTCGATACTTACTTATTCTCGTTCTTATTAATTTTGCTACTCTGCGAGATATTATGTTATGGTTAATTTTGATCGTATCACACTAAATTACTGTTGCTTGTTGCCGACACGTGACAAAATTATATGTTGCAGATGACGATGTATGCAAAACGTTTGAAATTTAAAAGTGCGACCCAGGAACGTCAATTTCATGACCTGATCCGTTTTCGAATTAAAATATTGGCTCGAGTAGCTACACAGTTTTATATATTTTAATTTATATTTTAAACAGAAAATATGGTTAGGATCAGATTGGGCTTAAACCATATTTTTTGGCTGTTTCAACACGAAGATGGTAGTAGTAACATGCATATAAGATTGTTATCATTAAAATTATATTAGTATAGTTGATTAAAAAATGACTGTCTTGATCATAATTTGTAGTAATTATTTCTTTATGCGATTACAGTTACAAATACTAAATATTTTTCTCTTATTGTATATTGAAATAATAAGTTGATAACACTGTTTAAAGTTTCTCTTATTGTATATTGAAATAATAGGTTGATAACTGTTTAAAATGAACAAAATGCAAAACCTGCTTGCGCGTTGTGTAAAAAAATGTAATGAAAACGGTAAAAACTATGATGATCGATATCTTATAACAGTATGAGTTTATTTCTGAACATTAACTTCAAGTTAACAGTGACGGCTTGCCGATTGGACACATCCTTGTTCTGTTCTTTAGACAATCAATAAAAATCAGATTAATGATTTTTATATAATTAGGAAATCGTAGTAAAATTGAAAAAAATTTATATAAAATAAAAGTTTTAATATTTTTTGCGCGTAAGAATAAAAAAAGCATTCTTTGCAATAACTAATTCTCTCTCTCTAACAATAATCCATAATTATCTAAATACTTTTTGTGTAAGACCGTTAAGTGTTAAAACCATTCTGCCAGTTAATGTACGTGCGATCATGAGAGATCAACATGTTTATCTGACACTTAATGTTTACAATGACTATCGGTTATCGGTAGAATTGTCAGTTTTCACGGACCCGTCTAAGAGGTAAGATATGACAATCGCGAAAACATCAAAACTATATTTCATGTCATCTTAGAATTTCGAGACAATAAATGCCAGTTGAGCGCAACTGGTTATCTCATAGAATTTTGTACTCTGTATATTATCAAAATGTAATATTCTCGATTGATAGATATATTTTGTATAGATATATAAGGCAACATGATGTTTTTGAAGCTGTTATTAAGCGTCACTGTGATATTCACCGGTAACCAACAGATAATTGCGGTAATCAACAGAACTTATGACCATTGCAAAATCGCCTCTCCTTATGACAATATACCGCTTAATGAAACGACACCAACGCTTTATAATATCGATTTGAACATGGAAAATAACTTAGTAATTCTTGGCGAATCCAACATCTTTCTCACAGTTTCTCGTACAACCAAACGCATTATTTTACATGCTTGCGAATTGCAAATAGATGTTAAATCAATAGTGCTCACTTCACAAAGTATAACAACCTACGGATGGGATATAAGACACGAATATTACCAGTATGTTTACTGTCAAATAGCGCAAAACATTGAACTGATTTTTAAAGATGACATAAATCCAGGAAAATATAACTTACGCATAAAATTCAAATTGCCTTCGACTGATAATAAAGACTTGATCTTTTATGATCAAAACTTCTGGTAAGTTAATGTCAAAGTAGCATGTCAAATAAAACTTCCAAAGAAATATTTTTTGTTGTGTCAACCAAATAATTTGTTTAGACAATTCCAAAGAAACATTTATTTGTTTCAATAAATCGTTCTCTCTATGTAGCGTAGGTTGCTAGTATTATGTTAGTTGGATGTATGAAATGTTTTATGGCAGAAATATCGCATGTGGAAAGAACAAGCTCTTTTTTAAAACTGAATGTCGAGAGTAAACTTTTTCTTGTTTCTATTTTTATTGATCTGTTGATTTTGGAATTTCTCGTCGCAATCTCTTTTGAGTTGTAAGAAATGTGTCATAGATTTAGCTAAGTTTTTCCCTGCATTTGGTTAACGGTTAACACTTCAGTTAACGATTACTACAAAATGTTTTGTAAATATAATCTTTTTTATTCCAAATGACTGTTTGGATTAAGTTGATTCAAATTAAATGGGTTTAATTGTTATGCGTTGCTATTTACATTCCGTCGCGTTATGACATGATTTACGCAAGGACATAAAAACATATGCAATGACGTATTATGTTATATATGTCACAAAACTGAGTCTGCAAAATGTCCCATAGAGAGAGCTCAAAATTATCATTACAAAGTTATGAAAATTATTATGCAAGTTATTATTATCTTATTATCTTAGTTAATGACTGTTTATTGTTCTTGATTATAGAATATCACTCACTTCAATGAAACATATAAAACACTAAAATAGGAATAGTTTTTAAGTTGTTTCCTTTATGTGAAAAGATATGCGATTCCAGATACAGAGTGGATAGTTATATTAACATGACTGAATGAAAAAAGATTGTATTTACATAACAATTTGCACAATATTAAAAATTGCATACATTTTTTTTTTAATTTATGCAAAAAGTGTGATTAGACTCGGTCTTCCTTAGACGAATACGAATTTGGTTTTTAAATATAGGGTGTCCCAAGACAATCGTATATTTTAATAGTACATCTTGGATTATAATTGGTATCGAAAATAATAAAAGAAAAAAACGTTGCATCAATACTTTTAAAATTATAAGTCAATAAAAAAACCTGCTTTTCTGCAGAACAAGGATCCTTGAGACAAAATAAATAGCAAAATTATATTTTTTAATTGTTTTTAGATAGAATATAATTGCACTAAATTTTAAGTAAAAACTTGTTTGCAAAGATACATAATTAACAAATCAGCAAGTTACAATAAATGATGACTTCGTTGACGTTTTGTATTAGGAGATTTTGGACTTCAATTAAATTTCATAATATCCTATTAAAATATCATACAATAATCTTGGCACTTCTTGTACGATTATTTTCTTTGACAGTTGAAACAATTGAGCGTTCTGCACTCCACATTATACAACGGAGATTAATCATTATCTAATGTAAGTTATTGAAATGCATTAGGTTACCGATGATACGAACTGAATTGAACTCAGCGCGCAGAATATTCCCATGCTGGGACAATCCGGGAGCAAAGGCACGATTTAACATCTCAGTGAAACATTCTGTGTCCTATACGATCTTGTCAAATATGCCAGTATCGCACGTAGCCGACGAACAAAATGGCATGAAAAGGATATACTTCACCAAGACTCCCATGATAGCTCCTCGTGAAGTGGCAATTGCGTTGGTCGCTAATGTAAACAGCAAACGGAGCTATATAACTTCTGGAGTGACTCTATGGTATCGACAGCAAGTGGACGACAACCATTTGGAGTATATGTTTCACACAATTGAAAATTGCAAGAAAATATTTGACACGTACATTGGAAATAATAAAATGACGTTGAAAACAGACTATGTCTTGGTGCCGAATATTCCTATGAAAGTTATGGGATATCCTGGACTCGTTATTTGCAGGTATACGGGCTGTCTCTTACCATGCCGATAATCATGTGCAGGTTAATTGAGTATGCTGCATTTAGTTGGACATGAAAGTCTTCGATTGTTTGGCGATCACTTTGCCATATTTATAAAGTAATTAATTAAAGAATGTCAGTGCTCAATAAGAAAAATCTACTTTAAAATTTATTTGTGTGATATAAAATTTATTTTTGTGAAATATAAACTTTTGTCCCACAGATAAATTTTCAAGTATTTTTTTTCAATATGTAAATGCACACTGAAGACGAGTAGGACGAGTTCTGTCGACACTTCTCAGGCGCTTTGATTCATTTACAATTTCATGAATAATGAACAATATATACAGTGTAGTTCCATATTCATTCGAACATTGTAAGACTGTAGAGAATTTCTATATTCAATTTAATGCGCCCTACTTGCACACGAGTATTGGCACGATAACTGTCAGATGCCTTGTTTAACATATATACCTATATCAGAGTTGGGAAGTAACTTGTTACTTGTAATGAAGTTACAGTTACATTTTTTCGGTAAGTGTAACTTAACTTAGTCACTTATTTTTAGCAACTTGTAACTTTTATAACAGTTACTTTAATAATTACTTACTAAACGTAAAATAAAATACAAATTATACAGTAATCGTACATTAATTTAATAAATTTATTTTTTTCGGTAACTGTAACTTAACTTAGTCACTTATTTTTAGCAACTTGTAACTTTTATAACAGTTTTAATAATTACTTACTAAACGTAAAATAAAATTAAAATTACATAGTAATCGTATATTAATTTAATAAATTTATCAAGGTGCATTTATAGAGCATGTGATTTAATTCTTTTACTTCTACAAAACTATTATTAAATTTTCATTATGTTAAGTACAGATTTGAAATTTGTTAAGTGGATAGACTAATTAATGTGATAGATATTAATTATAAAATTCAATTCTTATATTTTAGTAAAGTTTAAAATGTAAGATTTTTATATTTGCAATAATAATTTAAAATCATTTCAAGAAAATAACTCAATTTCAAGAAAATAAAGACTCATTACTTTTTGAATAACTGGAGCTGTAACGAGTTACTTTTCACAGCCAGTAACTTGTAGTTGTAACTAGTTACATTTTCAGCAAGGGGAACTGTAACTGTAACTATTTACTTTTAAAATGTAGCTTTCCCACCTCTGATATATATAAATTGGAAGTGTTATCACACATACATAAATTGTCGAGAGTCAAAGAAACTTCCAGTATTTAGAATTCGTACGTACGTATCCACGCATACGCATGGCGGAATTGAAGATCCTATAAATGAGATCTTATAAAATCCTTAATAATGAGAATTAATCATGAACTTGTCAGCCTTATCGTTCCGCAAAATTCATATTTACTGAGATCTTGTCATTTAATCATCATTATAATTTAGCGCTATATTTGAACACGTTGAATTGTGCACACTTGTGGCAAAGAAACATTTCCAAAGTATTTACGTATTTTTATATCTTACAGAGAACGAGATTTTACGTATAATGTAGATTCAGATTATTCTGGTCGTAAGAGCCTTATATTGAATTTACTAGGACAAGAAATGGCACGTCGATGGTTCGGGGGAATAATCAGCCCGTCTTCGTGGTCTGAGGTTCTGTCTAGCCAGATCATCGCGTCGTTTCTCCATCTTATCTTAACAGAGGTTATTTCATACATTTCGTATTAGTATATGTAAATTACCTAGCTGGAACGTATTATTGATATCATAACAATTTTTAAGTTTTTGTAAATAAATTTCTGTCAAGCGCGATAACGCGTGTTATTATTTTCTAGTACCTTTTTCGATGTTATATTCACACAGTCGCAATAAGTACAATATTGTATTATCTTCTAGAACCTGCAAAACAAAGCGATACAGAATCTTTACGCAGTTCAAATAGTGCAGTCTACTTTTCATCACGATTTTGCTCTCAATATGAAATCTCTTTTATATAAGATTGACAGCGTTGATAAAATCGAAAAAGACCTTTACTTTCGCATGTATTGCAACAAAGGTAAGACACAGTATACACAGTTGATAAATCGTTCGTAAATATTTGAATGTCAATATTTGAAAAGTCAAACGAATGGTTTAATGGCAAAACATTTGCATTTTATATTTAAGTGTAATTCAATACTTTATGTACATAGTGAGTGTAATAAGTATTCGTACATCAGAGATTGTCTTGAAAAAGGCCTGGTGTATGAATATTTTTTACACTCACTGTATATATGTTAACATTACAATTTGATGGAAAATTTTAGTGTAAAATTGATAAATTTAACTTTATGAAAAAATGTTGTTCAGAATGTATCAGAAGTAATTCTAATCTTTTATTATTTATCGTGTGAATTGTCGTAGGAGTCGCCTTACTACGAATGTTATATTATTTAATCAGCCCGGACAACTTTCGAACTGCTATCCAGACGTATTTTATCAATAAGTGAGTAATACACATTGTAATTTTATACTCCAATTGATGTTAGTTATGCCTACAGCATGTTAAAAAACTGTTATGTTCTGATAGATCACAAAGTGCAAATCTAATGATTAATTTTATCAAATTTAAGAAGTTTTTTTATATCAGCGTGAAATTATATAATTCGAAAAATGTATAGTTAATCCTAGAACTTTGAATATCAAAAAGATATGTAAATTCTAAACATAGATAAATTTTATCCTGCTTATCTAATTGTTTATAACTCTCGAAAAAATAATTGCAATTCAATTCTTTTTTTCAATCGGTGCAGAAAACATTGGGGAATATGAATCTATTATAATGTTTCTGCGATTCAAATGGAGTTGGAGAAATAGAATACATATTAAAAAAAAAAAATGGTAAAAATGGTTTAAAAAGTTGGTCTGGGTGAATTTTATCCATGTTTAGGGTGCTAGGGATTAACTGAGGCAGTTGAGGGTTTTTGAATTTATTTCATGAAAAAGTTTACGTTGTTCTTATCGACAATGTTAAATTGTATCGATTTAGTGACCATACTTCGTTCAAACTCAACAATTTATGGAATATTGTCCTTGCCAAAGAAAACAATGTATGGGTCCATGGAATACAGGAAGTAATAGACAAATGGTTGATGCTGTCTTCCATTCCGCTAGTGTACGTTGACCATAATAATAAAAGTAACACGGTGTATATTTCGACAGACAATTACTGTGATTACTGTATATTACCTATAACTTACATCACGAAGTCAAATCTCAATTCTGGCTATGCTTGGAATGTCACTTGGCTTGACAGTTTTGAGACTAAAACCATCTCTAAAATCGCTGATGATGATTTCATCATAGTCAACTTGGAGCAGTCTGGTGAGGATCAATTAACAAATTCGTCACATTTGGTGTTGGTGTTGGTACCATTTTTTAAGATGTAACTTCAAGAATTGTTTTCGTATTATCTAGAATTGCACTTCTAATGTTCAAGCCGTTGTTCGATAAGTATGATCAAGGCCATCTAATATAATAACAATTTTTACTTGTGCGGCAGGATACTATCGCGTTAATTACAATCTCCAGAATTGGCTGAAAATTATATCTTACCTGAGCGTACATGATTACACGCTCATACATGTCAACAATCGCGCACAACTAATCGACGATGCGTTTTACTTTACGATGCAGGGACAACTCGTACCCTCTGTTTTCTCGAAACTCATCTCATCATATCTGCCGCGGGAAACGAGTTATATAGCGTGGTATCCTTTGTTTAATATTATGTTGCGCATGTCAACGTTCCTCCAGTTACCAGAAGGTGAAGATATGAGGGTAAGTGATAATAACGTCGAAAGACTTGATTATTCATTAATGTTTTTGCAATTTTTCCAAATATTCATAGCAATTTTGAAGGAAAAAACTTTATAATTGTATGGAAATTGGTGGACGGCACTGTATACTTTAACAGATTTCAGAATCAAGCAAGCAAGGATTTCAAAGCCATCTCTGACGTGTTTAAAAATCTTGCTTGTTTAATTGTAATTTGTTAGAAAATACTAGAAATAACTAATTTTGCCAACTTACCCTGGAAGCCAACTAGCTCTGGTCTCCCTTATAAGTCGTGTTTCCACTAATATGCTGTGAAAATTCGAAAAGATTCTTGATAGAAAATATGTTTAGGGATAAAATACATGTGTTTAAGGGTAAACGTTAACAAATAAAAAAATACCAACATGTGACTGTTGTTATTGGACGATTTACAGAAAACCATACTGAATTCGTTAGGAACTCTTCTGAAGATCATAGGATACAAAGAAGATTTCAATGAAGACAATATGATGAAGTCGTTAAGATTATTAGCAGTAAGATGGGCTTGTAGATTAGGTCTTAAAGAATGCAAGGATGCCGCCTCTTCTAGACTATTGATTCATTTCAACATGCCTTATATACCGTACGTGTGATTATTCTTTAAAATCGGTATTTCTTTTCAAACATACTCTTCATGTATCTCTGACAACTTGCTTGATTACTCGCTTAGTCGAGACACAAAATCGAAAGCTCAGTTCCCCTTACGAGTTTCCATTTCTTTCGTTAGAATTCTATCGTGGTGGGAAGAATGGGTATATTGTACAGGTATGGAAACGGCATCTCTAGGAACTTGGCGAAAATGGATGAATAAATGTATTATAAAGCAAAATGAAACGTGCTTTACTTATTTGGCTTGCGCTGGCAAAGAAGACGTCCTCAACTATTATTTATTAATGCTTTTGGGGATAAAGAAAATGGACGAATTCATGAAAGAAGCAGGGATCCTGACGCTTTTTCATACTTTATTTAAAAAACAAGCGAGTAACTATTGTATGCTTACGAACTTCGTAAAAAATCAGAACAAAATAAATAACAAGTGAGTTCTTTTCTAAATCTATTTAACTTGTGACTGTGGCAATGAATTAGGTTATTATAATATATTATGATATTAATACATTTCATGTCACAGGATTTATGGCCACGATGTGGATCTAACTATGTTGTTAAGAGAAGTAATTGGGACTATATATACCGAGGACGGTCTCAAAATGGTAAATTTTATGATCTCATGTTCTATACTTACTTATTCCCATTTCCTAATTGAATTTGTTTATTTCTGATAGATTATATGTGGCGACTGATATTAATCATGTCACGCTAAATCGCTGATGCTAATTGCTAATACATGTGAAAATTATGTGCTACAGATGACGAATTATATTCAAGGATTGAAATTTAAGAACGAGACACGATCGCGTCTATTTTATGACCTGATCGATTTACGGCTTGCCGAACTGACTCGAGCAGTCAAGATATTTCAAATATTTGTGGGAGCCAATCTCGTATAATTTCACCACAGGACGAATCAGTTGTATTCTTTCACGATTGTATATTCATACATACAACTGCGAGCGAATAATTACATATTAATTATTACTTTGTTATTTAATAAATTATATTATATTGAAATTTCTTTATTAACTTTACTATAACCTAGACGTTCATATTTTTTTTTGACAGACAGCTATTTCTATTTTATTTGCTAACTGTCCTGGACAGCGTATTTGAGATACACAGCAGACTGATAGTAATGTTTGAAACGAACAAGATGCAAAACGCTTTTGCGCACGGTGAGAAAAGGTAGGATAGAAATGGTAATGGATAGAAAGTTGTAATTTTGTAATGAGACGTTTGGTAACCCTATTCATTTCTTTCTGTACATTAACGTCAAATGATCACGGTGCCAATTAGACACGTCGTTCTTGCTCTTTTTGGATAATCAATAAATCAATAAATCAGTAATTTTCACAGAATTAGAAAATCCTAATAACTTACAAGGAACCCCAGGTATTTAGCTCCGATTTGGATGAGCTTGAAATATATTGTAATTTAGACCAAAAGAAGAGACATGTATTTTTTTATACGTATCCAGGCGGACTTTTAGGGGGCAAAATATTTGAAAAAAATCGGTTTTTTTTTAGAAGCATGTTTCGTCAAAAGTATGAAAGATAGAAAAAAATTTTTCTAGACAAAAATTAAATGGTTTTAGGAGTACTTTGCAATGACAAAATCAGATATTTGAAAAATGTTATGATTGTCAATATACCCCTATCACTTCACTACTTTCAAATATCTGATTTTGTCATTGCAAAGTACTCCTAAAGTCATATTATTTTTGTCTAGAACATTTTTTTCTATATCTTATACTTTTGACGAAACATGATCCTAAAGAAAAAAACCGATTTTTTTCAAAGTATTTTGCTCCCTAAAAGTCTGCCTGGATATGTATAATAAAATACATGTCATCTCTTCTTTTCGTCTGAATTACAATATATTTTAAGTTCATCCAAATCGGAGTTAAACACCTATATGGGGTTCTTTGTTAGGTACATTCCGTGTAAGGACGTTATATTTTAAGATCATTCTGCCTGTTAATGTACACACGATTACGAGAGATAAACATGTTTGTCTGACATTTAGTTCTTACAATGACTATCGACTATCGATAGAATTGTCAGTTTTCACGAACACACGAAAGAGGTAAGATACGTAAAATCATTGAAATTATATTTTATGTCTTACATTTTCGAGGCGATAAATGTTAATTGAGCGCAACCTGTTATTACGAAGAACTTTATATACGGAGAGAATATTATAACTTCTTTTTTCATATAAATTCTTTTCAACTTTATTATATTTTTAATAGTGTAAGAATAGATTGACAATATAGTCTATTCTGTTAAGGAACATAATAATTTCAAATTTTTAATAACGCATTTTAGTTCCTAGAATATAAATAACACATATAAGACGAAAGGACAATCTGTTATCGCAGAATATTGATCTGTTCTTCGGTTACAAAATTCTATAGTATTTTTTATTTTGAAATTTTCTCCGTGCATAATCTCAACGCGCGAGAAGGATTACGACCAACAGAAATGTTACACCGAAATGGAAAAATCTTTCGGTTTTTACAGAAAACAAGACAAGCGAGCAAGCACTGAAAACAATATAAGGATAGAAACATGATTCATCATATCATTGTCTGTTATATATATTTGATTTCATCCATTGCAAAATATAAAGTTGTTTCAATCTAAAGCATTGCCATTCTTGAGTTCATACGGCAGGATACTTAAACATTCTAATTTTACCACTCAATCTGTGTGTTAAATTGATTAATCGGTTGCATATTTTCATTGATGCTGAAAATTGTTTTTTCTTAAAATCACAGTGATATAATCGATATTCTGATATCGTAAATTTTACGATTTCTATATTTCAGACAATGTAAACGATAATTGTCATGTTACATCTTGTACGATTTTATGTGTTTGACCGTCCAAGTGTCACAAAGTGCTTGTCATAACAGTAATTATATTGTCTGCTTTCATTTTGTTTACATTTAAATGTATTTTCAGTTGACAGAGACAAACTGTTTGTGCAGATATATAAGGCAAAAATGGGCACGATATTCTTGAAACTACTATTTAGCTTTGCTATAATATTCGCTGTTATGAATATTGTAATCATGAGCAATTTTGAAGATTGCATGTACTTGTCTGCCTATGATACTATATCGCTCAGTAAAGTGAGGCCAGAAATTTATAATATGGTCTTCACTGTGAAAAATAGTTCATTAATTCTCGGCGAATCCCACATTGTAATCTTGGTGTATTATACAACCAAACGTATCGTCATACACAATTATAAATTGGCTATACCTCTCAGGTCGATAAAGCTCACTACATGGAATTCGTTAACGCAAACACCGGAAGAAACATATACATTTGAGAGACATATTTATTGCCATAAAGCGCAAACCTTGGAATTAACTATGAAGAAGTACATTAATCCGGGAATATATAATCTAAATATGAATTTCATGTTGCCTGTAAATGTGACAAGTTTGAACCTGAGCGATAAATACCTCTGGTGAGTTAACGTCAAACTGGCGTGAATTTTGCAAAGATCGCACGTTGCTACTATGTGCTGTTGCAATTATCGATATTATGCACCTTTATTTACGAAAATTATTAAAGTTCACAATGTCCCAAGGGCATTAAAGCATTGCTTGAAATTGGCATATAAATGCGAATCTCAACAGTGTTCAAATACAGGATGTCTCAAAACTATCATTGGTTTTACCACTCTTGGTTATTACAAAACAAAATATACGGTTAATAGAATTGGGGCGAGCATTAATACATAGAAGAAGATTGCCTCTATCATATTTATACAGTCAGTCACAACAATTAATTGTCTGAGAAATTGTAATTTCGAAATTCTAGCATCCAGCCCCAATCTTCCTTAACATTCATGCGCTTCAACATCAGTGTTGACTCTTATTTACTTTTTTATAAATTAAGAATAGTCTTAATTTAGTTAAAGAGTTAATTATTTTAATTACAAATATGTTAATTATGTAATATTACTTAATTATGGCATGGTAATATAATCACTTGTGTGCAATTATAATCCACCAATGTGTTCACATTATACAATGGTTGAACATTAATCTCTTGAGTGTATATGTATCATATGTGTACAGAAAAAGCACGTGCCACCAGTGTGTAATGTACATATATATATATATATATATATATATATATATATATATATATATATATATATAAAAAAAAAA
>NW_022639614.1:261-11291 GCF_010583005.1 Odontomachus brunneus | reverse complement strand
ATATATATATATATATATATATATATATATATATATATATATATATATATATTAAAAAAAAAACCGATTTATCCTTTTGCGATTTGTATAAAGCTTGGTGTTTTACAGTTTTTGAGACCTCTGAATCCGAATATAATATCAGAATCTCAAAATTCACAATGATAGATCCAGTATGGCTGATCAAAAGTTAGAAAAATAATTGGATTTTTATAAAAATGATTGTACTAAGGTTTTCGAGGTCGCTGAATACAAATATGATATCTGAATCTCAAAATTCCAAATGGCAGATCCAATATGGCGGATCAAAAGTTGGACAAATAATTGGTTTTTTATATCTTGATCCGCCATATATACTAGATTCACCATTTTGAATTTTGAAATTCTGATATCATGTTCGGATTCAGCAACCTCGAAAACCTTAATACTAAAGTCGTAGCAAAAATGTAAAAAGAAACATTTTCTCATACAATGGTGGCGCGGAAGTCTTATTTTCACCACACACTCAAGGGGTTAATCGTTATCTGATGGATGTTATTGAAACGGAATAGGTCGCCCACGGTAGGACATGAGTTGAACTTGGCGCGCCAAGTGTTTCCGTGCTGGGATAATCCGTGGACAAAAGCACGATTTAACATCTCATTGAACCATCCTACGTACTATACGGTTTTGTCGAATATGCCAATATCGCACACGGTTGACGAAAAAGACGGCATGAGGAGGACATATTTTGACACGTCTCTGAGGATAGCTCCTTATGAAGTGGGACTTGCGTTGGTCCAGTATCTGAACAAAGAATCGAGTCCTACGAATGCTGGGACGACTATGTGGTATCGACAGCAAGTGGGCAAGTATTTAAAGCATATGTTTGCCGCGATTGAAGCGTGCAAGAGAACATTTGACAGCTATATTGTAATGCTCAAAGAAACGCCGAAAACGGACCACGTTATAGTTCCGAATCTTTCTATGAAGATCAGAGGATTTCCTGGACTCGTTATTTACAGGTATGCAGGTTTCTAACAATTACAGGTACCGAACAGTACCTACGTGACAGATAGAGTCGATTAAATTCAACACGAAAGTCCCACCGTTTACGACCTTCTCATGATAGTTATGAAATTCGAGAATATATCAGCGAAAAAATCAGTGCACACAATTAAGCGATAGGACGAGCTCTGTAGGAATTTCTCGAGGAAGACGCCTTTGATTTGTTCATGATTTATCGTCAACGATGACTATATACAGTATAGTTCGATATTACGCGCCGTTCGAACATTGCAGAACGGTAAAGAATTGTTTCTATTCAGTTTAGTGTGTTCTAATTGGACACCAGCGTTGGTACGACAAATATCAGATATTATTTAGGCTGCCATCTAAATTGTCGGTAGTCAAATGGATTCTTAATACTCATAGAATTCGATAGCGCGCATATATTCACGCACACACGCGGCAGAGTCATAAAAACGACTATAACTCCATTAATGAGCATAATTAATTTTGAGCTTGTTAGACTCATAGTTCAGAAAGATTCATATTTGCTGAGATCTTCGAATTATTAATATAGTTTTACTGTATATTATGGACATTGTGTTGTATTGCATTTAGGAAATCCCTCCGACATAAACCTATTATTTATATACTTTGCAGAGAACAAGATTTTACATACAATGTACATTCAGACTATCCTGGTCGCAACAATAGCGTGTGGAATATGCTAGGACAAGAAATGGCGCGCCAATGGTTCGGTGCAGAAAGCAGGCCGTCTTCGTGGTCTAATTTTTTGTTTATCGAGATGTTTGCGTCGTTTCTTAATCATATCATAACAGAGGTTATTTCATACTTATTAATAAATGTGATTTATGGTTAGAACGTATCAGGAATATCACAATTTTTAAGTCCTTGTAAATAATTTTAAGTTTTGGCGCGATAACGTGTGTTAATACTGCTGGTTCTACTGGCAGCTTTGTCGATATTATATATTCACTCAATGAATATTGTATTATCTTTTAGAAGCTGCAAAGCAAATCGATAAGGGATCTTTACGCGGTTCAAATGGTGCAGTCTGCTCTTCGTCAAGACTTTGCTCTTAGGATGAAGCCTGTTTTACATGAAATTGACATTGACGATAAATTCGAAAAGGACCTTTACTTTCCCATGTACCGTAACAAAGGTAATACTGGTTGCACACAGTTGATAGATCGTTTGTAAAATTTAAACGCTAATATTTCGAAAGCAAGGCGAGTGATTAATACGGAGAAAAACAGTATGATTGGCCGACACATAAATCTGGTTGTGCCAATTAGATTCAATGGTAAAATGCGGAATAATTAATTATGTGATTGTTGAGGAATTGTTGAGGAACTATAGAGGAATTGCTGGTGTTGCAGCAGTGACGCTCTCTGATGGCTTGAACCAGAGTAAATGTTCATAGTAAATATTACAACAACCGATTTCTGGTTGCCACAACCAAATAATGCGCAAATATATTGATATAGTTGATGTATACTCGGAGAACATGAAATCTAGAATACAATTTGCGGAGCTGGGGGAAACGCTTCCTTTTCTATGCGCTATTCCTCTTCATTCAGTCGGGCGTCAATGAAAGAAAAATTCGAACTATATTAATGTTTTCTTTTCTGTGTTTTTACAAAACGCGAGATCGAAGGACACATTGTTTAATTTCGCGCCGCGAATGTCGCGACTTAAATTTGCACTTTGTAAACACAGAAGAAAAAACATCAATATAATTCAAGCTTTTCTTTCATTGACGCATAATCGAATGATCACAATTAGAGGTAAAAATGACTCAGTCTGACGGTAACTTTTTTATTTGATAAATTACTCGGTGATTTCAGAAAACTGATAATTTAGAAATAATAATTTAGAAAAAAATTACAGAGAAAAAGGGTTAATATAAAGCTCAAAAGGAACATTTAGCCTTAGATGAAAAAGACATTTTATTTAACTCATATTTTCCATAAAATATTTTGATACTATATATTGATATACTATATATAGTATATAGTAATTAGGAAGCTAGGTATATAGTAACTAGATATAACTAGAGAAATAACTAAAGAAATTTAAAAAAATGTTTAAAGTCTTAATCTACATCTTTCATGTCTCTAAAATAGTTTCATTTATACCACTTCATTCATATCATTTGATTTTTATTTCATACTATCTTACAGGCTTACAGTATTTTCATTTATTACTTTGTTGTTTCAGCAACTGTGATATATAATTGAAAACTTTTAGTAATATTTAAAAAAATGAAAACTTTGATACTCTCGAAGGATTGTAAATAATTTTCTTTCTTTCATCTGAGAGATATTTATCTGAGAGCTGAGATTATCAGGTGTACATTTGATGAGAATATAAGAAGAATGTTGTTTTATCTTATGCATAGTGTAGAAAATACGAATATTTGTGCATAAAACTATCAAAAACAACGAATTTTACCAAAATTACCAATAATACATATAGTAAATTACCAATTTATTATCTTATCGTAATTTTACCGTATTTATTAAAGTAATCGTCACTTTGAATCTGACAGTAATTTTATTTCTTTAATTACGACTGAAAAGAAATGGCGCGTGGAAGAGAAAATGTTCCGGTCTCGCAAGTTGCATTTTAAGGTGATGTAATAGGGTGATGTAACTATGTTGCTAACTACTAAATATTTTTGATTATATACACCACATATTTTCTTCTATGTGATAAAACAATTTATTTATTTGTATTTTATATGTATATGGGATACTCCACACGCGCGGAATATAAATATGTTGACGATATAATTCGATAGGAAAGTGAAGTGTAAAACGTGCGAAATTAATTTTACAAGAAGTCAAATGTTGTAGGCAATGTATCACATAAGTCATATTGATCTCTTATTATTTTTCGTATGGATTATTGTAGGAGTCATCTTAATACGCATGTTGTATTACTTATTCACCGCGGATGACTTTCAAATTGCTATCCAGACGTATTTCACTGATGTGTGAGTAATGCACAATGTATTGTATTACAATTCATACTAATTATACTTGATAAGTAGAATTATACTTAAGAGTATGATGGATAAACTCTATGTTATGTGTGTTGCGTGTTGTTTGATTAAATTATGAATCTCTTATGATTAGTTCAATCGAATTTGAGAAGTATTCGTTAAATTATATAAGTCACGTTACACACGTAACAAAGTTAAACAAAACAATTAAGAGTCTTTTTAATTTGATTTGTGAGAAAATTTATATTTTTTAAATTTTGCCGATTTAGTGACAATGCTTTGTTCCAACCCGACAATCTCTGGCAATATTTGCAAAGATGCGTTCATGCAAGAAAGCAGAAGTGGCCCTGTACAGTGAAAGAAATAATGGACATGTGGTTAACAATGGAGCACTTTCCAGAAGTGTACGTCACTCGTAATTTTGATAAGGAAACGATAAATATTTCGACAAACTGTACCTCCAACTCCAGCATAATTCCTATAACTTATATCACGCAGTCGGATCTCACTTCTGCCCATACTTGGAATGTTACTTGGCTGAAGTGTGGGGAGATCAAAACTATCTCTGAGATTCTTACACATGATTTCATCATATTTAACTTGGAACAATCTGGTGAAGATTAATTGACAAATTCGTTACGCTTTGCGTATATTCTATATTAATTCGTTAAGTGCTGTGCCGCGTTTTTAGACTTATATAACTTCACGTGTCGATTATTTAAAAAATATTCCGTACAATTGAATAGCAAAACTGATATTCAAGGCATTCCTCGGTAAATATGATCTAAACCAGCCAACTTGATAACAAAGATCATTTCTGATTTGCAGGATATTATCGCGTCAACTACGATACCAATAATTGGAACAAAATTATTAATTATCTAAGCCACGAAAGTGAACAGGAAAGTGACGTACTCATACCTATCGTCAATATTGCTCAACTCATCGACGACGCGTTTTATTTCGTGATGCAGAGAAAACTCAACTCCAATACATTTTTTAATCTTATCCTTTACCTGTCGCGGGAAAAGAGTTATACAGCATGGTATCCTATGTTTAACATTCTGTCGCGCATGTCGATATATCTTCAATTACCAGAAGCTGAAGAGATCAAAGTAAGTGGTAATATCGTTTCACCAAAAGACTTAATTATCTAGTTTTTTATGTGTATCGTTATATAAGTACATTGTAGAGTTTCTACAGTGTTCCATTCATAAGCAATACGAATATGCTTCTGCTAAACGTATCTATATTCGAATTGTTTAAACTAGTTGGTCCATGACACTACTATTGAAGTGATAACAATTAATACAATGCGCGAAAGAGCTCGACAAATTTGTGCGGAATATTTATATTAGGGATTCCGGTTAATTTTAAGGATTCTTTGGTTAAAAAAACGCATTTATTAAAAAGAATTATATATTGTATTTCAATCAAAATATTTTCTATCGTTTGCTACTATCTTTTTCCCTCTTTGTAGCAATAAGTGGATTCCACGATAGAAAAAAACTTATTATTAAAAAGATTCTAAAAGACTTAAGAGCGTTTGAGTTGAATCTTCATCCAATTACGTTTGCGATTCTTCATAACCTTCAAAATTAACTGAAATACCTAATAAATACGCTTTATAATATGCAGCAATATAAAATCAATTAAACTTTCATGATGTTTAAAAATCTATAAGGAAATAATTGTTTCTCGCGTATTAACGTACTGTATTGTTGCCTTACAATATAAGATTGCTAGATACTGATTAGCTGTTATATACTTCAATCGTAGTAAAAAATTATGTACTTTACATACTAATTTCTTGGACATTAGAGACATTACATACTAATTTCTTTGACATTGTCAAGGTTTGTATTTTTTATAACTTTTCTATGAATCTTTTTTATTATTTTCTCGTTTTCTTATTAAAAACGTACAAATAATTTGCTCGTTAAAATTAAAAACGTGGTATCGGAGATCGCTTTCTGCGACACAAATATGTAAATATTGCTAACTTTTTTACTTTATTTATTTCAGTTTTGATATGGTTAATCTCTTTCTAGTTATAAATATGTGTTATAATTGTGTCTCTAGTAATATGCTATTATATGAAAAAATATAATATATGAAAAGATTCCCTTGATAATGTAAGTTCACAGACCAATTACTTTAATACGTCCGCTACACACATGTGAGACACTAATTCCTCACTAGTACACACACATATGTGTGACATATTATGTAAAACATTCAATTAACTTATTTAATATATTTTATGTCTGCGAAAGTGCAAATATACTCTATATTAATATATTAAGTATAGCTACTAAAAATATAATCTGGTCTGTGGCAATTTTCAATTTAAGCGCGGTAGCGAATATGTTAACAAGAAAGAAAATACAATTTGTGACTGTATTACTAAACTGTTTGTAGGTGTTCATTAAGATTTTATTAGAAAATCTTCTGGAAAAAATAGGATATGAAGAATACTTTAACGAAGATGGTATGACAAGATCGTTAAGGTTATTAGCAGTGAGGTGGGCTTGTGGATTGGGTAGTATAAAATGCAAGATTGTTGCCAAGAATGAATTGATCAAGCATCTCAGACAGCCTGACATACCGTACGTGTAATTTTTGTATATGTTTGCTTTTAAACACACTTTCCGCGTATCTCTCGTAGCTTGTTTGATTATTAGTTGAGTCAAGATACGAGATTGAGGATCAAATTCTTTGCATTTTTCTGCTGTGCGCTGCAGGATTCCATCGTGGTGGAGGGAATGGGTATATTGCACAGGTATGGAGAAGTTATCTATGCACTTTTGGCAAAAGTGGATGGCGAAGTGTATTAGAGAGCGAAATAAGACGTGCTTAACTTACTTGTCTTGCGTTCACAATGAAATCATCCTCGAAAATTATTTGAAAATGCTTTTGGGGGAAATGGAAGTAGATGAGTTCATAAAAGAAACAGGATCTTTGACGCTTTTTCATACTTTATTTAAGAGGCACGCAAATAACGATATTATGCTTGCGATTTTCATAAATAATCTGGACAACATAAATGACAAGTGAGCTTTTCTTTCTAAATATATTTAATTTGTATGATCATGAGAGCGAATTGCATTTGGTAATAATGCATTTGATGTTTTCTGATGTTACAGGATTTATACAGGCAACAATTTAAATCTAGTGAAATTGTTCAGAGAAGCCATCGGAACTATATATTCTAAGAGCAGTCTCAATATGGTAAATTTTTCATTTTTTTCTATCTTCTATATTTATTTATTCCTGTTTTCTTATTAATTTTGTTTGTTTTCGATGTATTGTGTGACGGTCCTGCTTAAAAATGATAAAAGTACATAAAAATAAAATAAAAAAATATATGATTTTTTATTGGAATGCTATGTTACTTTATTTAAACTCATTATGCCTATCGGAAATTTCAATTTCTCACATTTTAGTTTATATGAAGAAATTATTAATTTCATTTTTATTTTATACTACAACATACTTTTAACGACTATTTGCATTAAACAATTAAGCATTTTAAATAAACATACTTTTTGATGTAATTTTATCACGTTTTACGATCCAAAAGTACGATTCAATTGATGTTTCTGGTGAAATTATATTGAATCTTTTAAGCAGGCGGTCTATTTTTACCATGCCATGCTAAACTGCTGTTGCTTATTTGCTGATACATGTGAAAATTATGTGTTACAGATAACGACTTATACAAGAAGGTTGAAATTTATGAACGTGACACTTAAAGATCAACTCAATGAGCTGATTGAATTTCGGTATAATAAATTGAATAAAGCATTTACACAGTTTTATTTCTTGAAATAATATTTGGGCATGACAAAGTTAAACTATTTTTATAACTGGACCAATCAGCGTATGAGTCGGCAGCAAATCGAGCCGCTGAGAGAATTTTCATGTTGATGTATGTTATGCAGTAAATCACAAACCATCTCGATACATTATATCTGTAAACAGTAACATATATGTTCTTTTGAATTTGCATGTATATTCAGATAATCATACGCGAATATATACATATTAATTGCTATTGTTGTTCAATAAATTATGTAAAATTTCTTTATTAACTCTAACTTAAACATTTATATTAATATATATGTATTTATATTGTATATATTAATATAATATATATTAATTTACATTAATAATTCCAACATGCAAAGGAAATTGCCTAAAACAAGTGGTTTTTGGCCTACAAATGAAATTGAATGTGTAACAAGTATTAAATGAAAGCGTGTACCCAGAGAAGTCAAATGTATCAAACTCATGGCGATCTGAAACTCTTATCCCGAGATATCGGAAGTTGAACATTGTTTCTCGAAAGCACTGACAACAAATGATTTTTCGAATATGTTTCTTATGTGTCATTCACATAATATATCTTCTAATTTATCTTATAAATCTAGTTTCATTCTAGAATTGATTTTGACTGCTTTTTAAGAGAAAAAGCTTCATTAGGAAAAACTTTTCCGGTCTTATACTTTTTGGATACTATATATAGAGTTCATTAGGATAATATATATTTTTTTTTAAATTTCAGACTAACCTTTGTTCAAAAATATTTCAATGTTACTCGACTTTGTTGTATAAAAAGTCGCCATATACTGTGATAACATTCTTTCCTATATTTCACTTTTCTCTCTCTTTCATGCGCTTATTTCATTATTTTCGGAGCTGAAGCAACTTTTCTTTCGTCTGCACTCTGTTTTAATCATATCAGTTAAATTGATTTCTATAATTTGCAACATCAAATACGTTAATTCAATATATGGTGTTTTGGCGCCCTATAACTTCGGCCATGCTGTTTAGATTTGAATAAAGAATAACTTTTTGGAGAAGCTCATACTTTTCAAAGGATATATATCTTATAAATATCTGTTTATAAACTAAAAATGACAATCTTCTTTATTTGTTAATTTATCTGCAACTATATCGAATGGACGGCATGTTTAGAATATACTGTGATAACATAGAAAAATAATGGCAATGTTTGAAATGAACAAGATGCTTGTAGACTGTACAAAAAGATATATATTGGAAATGGTAATAATCACGATTCGGTAATCGATCTTTAAAATTATCACGATTGTTATTGTCGATATTGTTAGTTACGTTATTTTGCCACATACTCATATGCTCACACACACATACATACATACACAGCAATATAATTCATTTTATATAAAATAATATTGAATAGTGCTCATATGACGTTTCGAGAAATCATTATTTTTAATAGGAATTTAGTACATGTCATCTTTTAATTGAACGTAATCATTAGCACGATAATTCAGATATCTTGTAAAATATGATATAATTGAAGCGTATAAATTGCATAAATTGTCTAGATCAAAGAGCTTTTCAGTGATTAAACAAAACGTATATTTCACAATTAATACTTGAATCAAAACACATTATTAAGATAGATATAAAATTTTGTACAAATATTGAAAATATTCTGAATAATGTTGGTATCTCAAAATATGTATGGAAAATTAGAGCAGAAATATTGTAAAAATTTCGAATTTTTAATCTCAACGAGTAACATTGAAATATTTTTTAATCTCAAATTTTAATCAAAGCATATGTTTGAGACATATATGAAATTCTGTAAAAATATTAAAGATATTCTCAGAAATGTATCTGAAAAAAATTTATGAAATTTAAGGGAAAAATATTGTTTCAATTTTTTCAACGCAGTATTTAAGAACTATATTCTATTTTATGTAAAAGTTTCGAAAATTTTCTATGAAAGATATGTGTATAAATTTTATAGAAAGTCTAAGAGAATATAAGGAAATATGAAGAAATTTAGCATATTTTTCAATACAGGTATATGTGAAAGATAATTTCGAATTGAAAATTAGTGCTTGCCTGCAGGGATGATTATATCTAATTAAACACAAGCGATTTACATGAGATATTCACGTTTAGGTTATATTTGTTGTTATATTTGTTATATAATATATAACAACAACACGTATTAGAGTTATCATGAGTCAGAAATAATACATCGAAAGGATAAGATAGAACAATCGTAAATACGCAGAAAATTATCTACAAGTAAGAAAACCTGAGAGTCGCAATATTTTTTCTTAAACTTTTACTGTGCATTACAAACTTCTTTCAATGTACACACTCGTGCATTTTAGTTTTGCATCATTTCTAATGGCCTTTTGCATTACTTATATAATTGTACAACTCTTTAACTTCTATATTCTTCGATATATCATTTATTACTTTGCCTACAATATATTGTTTTTTGCAGGATATTCTAAAATCAAATTTGTCCTTGTATTTTTCTCATTTTTAACTACCTAAGGTGCCGTTGCGTTATATTTTATTGGGTTTCGTTTAGATTTTCCGATTAGCAAAGAGTTCTTCAGACCATATATCCATATTATTGCTGTGTACTCTCTTTATGTTTCAATTATATCCAAAATCAATTATATCCAAAATTTACATTTCTTCCTTCTTAAGAATGTCCTCTATAGAGAATATATAATCGTTGATATTATTTCGATCTCTTTTCATATATGTCAATGATATGAAAATGAAACGATACTTTTACTTTGGCTTATCGACGAATGTCGATATATTTTTCAGTATAAACATATTCTGCTGTTTCTGTAAAAGATATTGTACTATATCTTTCCATTTCTTTTCCTCCTTTCGCTATAATAGAAAAGACAAAGTATATAATGAGTTCCTGAATTTATACTTATTTGTGGATTGTTTTCCTATCTAACATGTAAATTATTTTGGCAGATATATTCCAAACGATAATGTATACAACATGCCTAAACCAAATATTATATGTTGTTTTGATACTTAACATCTCCATGGCTATCAAAACGGATGTGGACTACGGAAACTGTGAAAACGTATCATCTGATGAGCGTGCGTGAAGTTGGCACCTCATTTTTTAGCACCGCAAGTTTTGACATGAGTTCCATTTGCACCCACAATAGTTCTATAGTTCCTGATAGGT
>NW_022639614.1:0-251 GCF_010583005.1 Odontomachus brunneus | reverse complement strand
CTTCGGAACTATTGCAGTACTACCGGAAAATGTCAAAAAGTCGGCCAGAACTGCCAGCACCCCAGAGTTCACTCTTGAGTGCGGTGCCAACGGTAAAGTTAAAAAATTATTTAAAAATACTTAGAGGCCGGAACTCTCGCTAAAACCTATGTGAAGCTTCGGAACTATTGCAGTACTACCGGAAAACGTCAAAGAGTCGGCTAGAACTGCCAGCACCCCAGAGTTCACTCTTGAGTGCGGTGCCAACGGTA
>NW_022639613.1:790375-794503 GCF_010583005.1 Odontomachus brunneus | reverse complement strand
TATAAATTCATCTTTATTCAGCTCATACATTTCTCGATCACATATAGAACAATAATTCATTGGTTATCACTATTAGCATTACATTATTTCTTGCACAACACTACACTCGCTTGAAACTTCCTCTCGGTGCACGGCTCTCCACCTCCCCAGACTATTGCCGGTGTATGCAGGTAGGTCTAAAACAAAGAGAGAGCAAACGTTTCGTTAATCTGAGCGACCAAACGGGACGTTACACCTGCAACTCATAGGAGCTGTGTGGAGTTCACTCACCCACCTACTCCTCCACCTCGCACATAGACCACAACAGCAAGGAGAAAGAGACAACAACGACCAACAGGATAACGGAGAAGAATTACAAGCTGTTTCAACGCACCCAACCACTACAAACGATGGACAGACAGCACCCACAGCGCCCAGCCCTCCTAGAATAACTATACAACCCTCGCAGACCGTTTTTTTTAAGGAATTAAACGAGAGAATCTCAGAGTTAGAACAAATCCCTCCGAAAACATCGG
Source organism: Odontomachus brunneus (assembly GCF_010583005.1). NCBI lineage: Eukaryota > Metazoa > Arthropoda > Insecta > Hymenoptera > Formicidae > Odontomachus > Odontomachus brunneus. Next base: position 793,988 of record NW_022639613.1, on the reverse strand, counting down.
AATTTGTCTTAAAAAGGGGGGAGGTGTAACGTCCCAGCCCCATAAAACTTCAATTTTTCGCGATTACTACAATATATAAACTCCGCGATAATATATATTATATTTTATCTTAGTCTTACGATTATTATAATCACTTGGCAACACTTAGCAATTGAATATTTAACACTGTAGAACTATTCTAGTATAAATATCAGTCTCAGGACCTCTTTAGTATTCGCTCATAAATCCCATATCAAGTTACAACATATCCTCTTTAAGGACGACGTTATTAATTCTTATCCAGCATCACCTCGCGTATATCCCTTGGCTTTTCAGATCAAACTGTCTAACGAAAACCTATTATACACTACAATTATATATATATATATTACACTACATAATTATAGGACTTCCGTTTCCGGTAGCTGGAGTGACTGACGTATGTGTGGAAGTGTGTGTAGTGAGAAAGAATTTTCAGAGGATAGGGAGGGTGTGGTGGAGGGTGAGGTGGTGAGTGGATAGGGAAAGAGCAAGTGGTGTTGGGAGAGTGAGGGGAAGGGACGGGGGAAAGGGGGTTAGAAGGCAGAGGTGAAAGTAGGCGGGTGGGATTTGGAGGTTAGACGGGTAGAAGAAAGAACGGGTCGAGAACGGTGATAGAGTAGATAGTAGAGAGGAAGCGGGTAAGAAGGGGGAGACAGCGACACCGCAGGTAGAACTAAGAAGTAGAGAAGGAGAGAATAGGAGGTAAAGCGCGAAATTTGAATTGGACAAAGTTGATAGGATAGGAGAAAGACAGGATGCAGGAGGGAAATGGGGTAAGAGAGGGAAGAAGGGAGAAGGGAAAGGAGGAGGGGGGGATAGGGGAGGAGAAGAGGAAGGTGGGAAGGCCGAGTAAGGTGGAAAGTTTAGCGAGGGGTAGGGCAAACAGTGTGCCTATATTAGAATCCTTCAAGAGAGGAGAGAAAAGGAAAGAGATTCAGGGGGAGGAGGCAGGAGCGGGGGAGGGAGAAATTTTTAAGAGGAGCGCAAGGGTAATGATTTCTCCGGTAAGAAAGGAAGAGGGGGGATTGGAAGAGATATTAAGGGAGGTAAGGGAGGGTTTTAAGGAAATGAGGAGAGAGTTGAGAGAAATGAGGGAAGATAGAGAAGAGATGAGAGAGGGGATGGAGGAAATGAGGAAAAGATTAGACGGATTGGAGAAAAGAGTGGAGGATATAGAAAAGGGTGGAGGGGGTGAAGGCGAGAAGGGAGGAAGGAAAAAGGTTGAAGAGGAGGGGATGGTGCAGGTAGGGATAAGGGGTGAGGGAGAGGTAAAAGGATTAGAAGAAAGAATGAAGAAGTTAGAGTTAGAAGGAGAAAGGAGGAAGAGGGAGGAGAGAAAGAGGAATGTAATTATTAAAGGGGTTAAAATAAAGGAGGTGGGGATGGAGGGGGTAAGAAAGGAGGTGGAGAAGATAGTGGGGGCAACGGGAGCAGTAGTGAAAGTAGAGGGAATAAGGAAGCTGGGGAATAAAGATAAGGAAGGGAGGGAAATGGTGTGGGTAAGGTTTGCGAGTGTCGGGGAGAAAATTGATGTGATGAAAGGGAAGGTGAAGCTGAGGGATAGGAAGGAGTGGATACTGGATGACTTGACGGAAAAAGAGAGGAGGGTGGAGTGGTGTCTAAAGAGGGAAGCAGAAAGGTATAGGAGGGAAGGTAAGGTAGTTAGGGTGGGATATATGAAAATGTGGATAGAAGGGAAATTATGGGTGTGGGATGAATTTAAAGATGAGTTAAGGGAATGGAAGGGAAGGGAGGTAGGAAAGGAGGGGAAGGAAAAGGGAGGAGGGAAAGGGGCAGACTTAGCGAAAGAGGTTTTTTAGAAGAAGGGGGGAGGCAAAGAGAGGGTGAGAAAGAAGTGAACAGGAGGATAAAATACGGGAAAAGAAGGGGGAATAGAAGAAAAGGAGATGGTAAAGAATACAAAATTGGTTACTGGAACGTGGCTGGTATGGAAAATAAGGAGGAGGGTTTTAGAGAGAAACTGAAGGAATGGGATGTGATGTTTTTGAGTGAGACATGGTTACAAAGGAAAGGTTGGGAGAGGGTGCAAAGATGGTTGCCGAAGGGATATGTTTGGGAAGTGCAGGAGGCGGGAAGGAAGAGTAAAAGAGGGAGAGCTATGGGGGGAATGATTGTAGGGATAAGGGAGGGAATAAGGAGAGAAAAGGAGAATAGGGTAGAGAGGGGAGAAGGAATTCAAATGGTTAAAGTAAGGTTAGGGGAAGAATGGTGGAGGTTAGTGGGAGTGTATGTTAATGGAGATTTAGAGGAGAAAACGAGGCGAGTAAGAGAGTGGACGGAGGAGAAAGAGGAAGGGGTGAGAGTGTTAATAGGGGGGGACTTTAATGCAAGAACTGGAAGGGAAGGTGGAGGGATGGAGGAGGAGGGAGAGGGTGGGGTATGGGAGAGAGTGAGGAAATCGAAGGACAAAAAGATGAATAGGGAAGGGAGGAGATTGTGTGATTATGTAAAGGAACTTGGATGGTCGATAATGAACGGATGCACAAAAGGGGATGAGGAGGGGGAATTGACATATACGGGAGGGAAGGGGGGGACCGTGATAGATTATGTGATAGGAAATGAGGAGACGAGAGGGAGAGTTAAAAAATTGAAGGTGGAGGATTGGGTGGACTCTGATCACCAGCCGATAACGGTGTGGGTGGAGGGGGGAGGGTATAGGGAGGTGAGGCCCAGGAAGGGAATGGCGAGAGGAAGGAGAGGGGTGTGGACGAAGGAGGGAAGGAGTAAGTTTGAGGAATATGTAGGAAAGAGGGACGACGAGGGTGAAGGGGTGGAAGAGGGATGGAAGAAGCTGAAGAGGAGGGTGGAAATTGCCTTAGAGAGAGTAGAGAGAGAAGAAAAAGAGGAGAAGAGAGGATGGTGGGATAAGGAGTGTAGGGAGATGAAAAGAGATGTTGAGGAAGAGTTAAAAAGGTGGAGGGAGAGAGGAGGAGAGGGCGAGAAATTTAAGGAGAAGAGAAAAGGGTATAGGGTGCTGTGTAAGGAGAAAAAGAGAAGGGAGAAAGAAAGGTGGGAAAGAGAAGTGGAAGGAGTGAGGTCAGAAAGAGATGTTTGGAGGGTGGTAAATAAAGGAAGGAAAAAGAGAAAAAGAATAAGGGAAGGGATTGAAATGAGTGAATGGGAAAGGCACTTTAGAGGAGTACTGGGAGGGGTAGAGTGGAGGGTGAGAGGGGATGTGAGGAGTAGAGGGGAGGAGAAGGAGGAAGGGATAAGCAGGGAGGAAATTGGGAGGGCGATAAGGAAGCTAAAGGAGGGAAAAGCGGCGGGAGGGGATGGGATAGTAAACGAAGTGTGGAAATATGGTGGAAAAGAAATCAGGGAATGGCTGTGGGAGATCGGTAATAAAGTTTGGAAAGGGGAGGGATGGCCGGAGGAGTGGAGGGAGGGTATTGTAGTACCGATAGTGAAAAAGGGGGAGGGTGAGAAGGTGGAGGAGTATAGGGGGATCACTTTGACGCAAACGGCGTACAAAGTGTATGCCATGGTTCTGGCTGAGAGGTTGAGTGAGGAGGTGGAGAGGAAGGGATTGCTACCACCGAGTCAAACAGGTTTTAGGAGAGGGGTAGGGACG
>NW_022639613.1:789504-790365 GCF_010583005.1 Odontomachus brunneus | reverse complement strand
CTGTCAGAGCTCGATCTTAAAAAGCAAAAGCGACCAAGAGCGATTTTATGCTACCTGGTAATTTAACGCAAATATAGTGCCGCCTAAGGCGCCGCAGCTCTGCAGGACTGTGTGTGTAATAGGCTTTCTATACAAACAGTGCTGTCTGTAGAACCTAGAGACCGAAGGAGAAGCGTAAGGAGATTCTGGATAAACGGTAATGAATTCACCCTTATGTTGGCGGCGAAGGGCCAACTAGACTTTTTGGTGCGAATATTCAATATGATAGTGTGATTGTGTCCAGTGGACTTACGATTATTTTATGGTAGAGTTGCGTATACAGATCTTATCGTTCCTCGCCAGGACACGCTCGCAAGTGGTTCGCGATATTCGCTGGTCGTCAGAAAAATTGCCCGAACGGTGGCCTTAAAGTAGCAGGCGAAGGGCGTTGTGGAGGTTGAGTACTATGCGTCGTCCCCGTTATAGTGTAGTACACTCGTGTATTTATGTAATAACTCTCCCGAACAAATGCTTCGGTGCAACGGGCCGGCGAGATGATTTGATACAGAGATTAAAATATGTATGTTTACGTGTAGGTGTATGGGAACGTGCGCCTACGTAGCGGGTGTGCGTTTTACAATTTCCCGAGCGAATATCAAGTTGATGTTGCTGTGAATATAGAAGAAAGTTATCACTGAACTCTTAAAATTATGTATGGCTTTATGTGAAAAATTCTATTTAGTATTTTCAAATGTGAATTACGTTAAGGATTCTCGGCTAAGATATTGAAACTGTCGTGTATCTGCCGCAGAAAAATTATATTGTAATGTTGTGTTAAAAAATTACAAAAGAGTTGTCGCAAAATGATGTGTATGTGTCTGT
>NW_022639613.1:789275-789494 GCF_010583005.1 Odontomachus brunneus | reverse complement strand
TAGCGCGTGATGAGGATTTCCTAAGCGTGGGATTTCTGAACGAGACTCTGACAGAGCTCCTTGATTGTTGAGCCTTATTAAGAACACACAAAACCCAAATTGAATTTACCATCTCAATAATCCCTACCTATAAATCAAAACCTATTTCGATCGTTTTTATGGACTTTTGCTTCTCAGTAACTATTATTATCAAATTGATTGAATAAATCTTCGATATAC
>NW_022639613.1:788210-789265 GCF_010583005.1 Odontomachus brunneus | reverse complement strand
CAAATTGACTGAATAAATCTTCGATATATTAACTATTTCTTCAATAATTATTAAAGCACAAATAAAACACGTAATAAATATATATATATATTCATTTTATTCGATTTATACATTCTTTGGTCAAATATAGGATCTACATTTTATCATTCATCACTTTATTGTTACATTGTCTTTTACACAACATTACACTTGCTTGAAACTTCCTCTCGGTGCACAGCTCTCCACCTCCCCAGACTATTGCCGGTGTATGCAGGTAGGTCTAAAACAAAGAGAGAGCAAACGTTTCGTTAATCTGAGCGACCAAACGGGACGTTACATAACTTGATTGTAAAGGCGCTAATTAATAGTTAATACCTTGTAATGATTGAATTATTAGATAGAAGGTATAATATGTAAAATGTAAAATATTAATTAGATAACATAAGTTGTAAAATATTAATTAGACTGAAAAATAAGGAAACGGAGTTACAATAAAAGAGGGAATATTATACTTGAGTAAAGGATGAATAGAAATTGATGAGTCGATTAATAGTTATCATATTGAGAATTTTATATAAAAGTGCGTTTTATTGAAATTTATTCATCGTTGGTAAGTACATCCGTCAAAGCCTGTACTACAGCTTGCTCACTGCTATTTAGATCCTTTTTAGATTTAATTTCGGATACCGGGGCCTCTTGGTCTTTTGATTTTAATTCTAAATACTCCGGTATTTCTTCGGTCGCCTGTGGCGTCGGCGCGATGGGCCGCGATGGCAGTGGTCGTAGCGACGCGCGAATTTCGATAGAATAATTTCCTGAATTAATTACAAAATACCCTCTTTCTGTAGGGTTCGGTGAGCTGGGTGTTATAGACACGGGTACACCTTGTGCCGTAGTACGTGTAAACCACCTTTGTAGACGTTCTCTATATTTTCGGCCGCTTCGTTTCGGCATCTATTTATTTAAATGAAACTTGAAGTTATATCTTTAATTTATCTCAGTGAATATATTCCGTAAGAGTGACTTCGAGTGGGTAGAGGATGGTATAAAGCAGAAAGGTATTACTGGTCTCTTAT
>NW_022639613.1:788021-788200 GCF_010583005.1 Odontomachus brunneus | reverse complement strand
TTATTAGATAGAAGGTATAATATGTAAAATGTAAAATATTAATTAGATAACATAAGTTGTAAAATATTAATTAGACTGAAAAATAAGGAAACGGAGTTACAATAAAAGAGGGAATATTATACTTGAGTAAAGGATGAATAGAAATTGATGAGTCGATTAATAGTTATCATATTGAGAAA